>NW_012156427.1:110946-306379 GCF_000151545.1 Saprolegnia parasitica CBS 223.65
CGATGCTTCTCGAATCCATCTTTCCGCAGTTGCCGTCGCTCGAGCACTTTGCGACATCCGTGCTCAGCGCATCCTCGTCGGCATCCTCGTCGTCGCTTGTCGGCTTGAAGAACAATGGCAACACGTGCTTCCTCAACAGTATTCTGCAGCAGCTCTATTGGATCCCGTACCTGCGATCGGCGATCTTGCAATTGGACACGACCGACGCATCGCCGCTCTTGCAGGCGCTACAGACGTGCTTTGGCCACCTCCAAGCCTCGCGCCGCCCCGAGTACAGTCCGCGCAGCGTCTCGGAGGCGTCTCCGTTTGAAGCCGGCGTGCAGCAGGACGCGCAGCAGCTGTACCTGCACATTGTCGACATGCTCGAGGCCGTCGGGCTCCATCGCGTCCTCACGGGCTCGGTCGTCCACGAACTCGCTTTCGAGCGCCAGACGCGTCGGTCGAGCGAAAGCTTTTGCTGCCTCTCGCTCGACGTCCAGCACCTCCACTCGCTCGACGAGTCGCTCGCGTTGTGGGCGAAACCGGATGCAATTTCGGGCTTTGATTGGGACGCGGCGCACACGAACGTGCACATTACGAAGCAAGCCCTCTTGCACGACTTGCCGCCGTACCTATTCGTGCATCTCAACCGGTTCACGCTCAACTACCACACGTTTACGACCGAGAAGATCAACTCGGCCTTTGCGTTTCCGCTCGAGCTCGACGTGAGCGCGTATGTGGCGGACACGCAAGCGGCGCCGCTGTATACGCTTGTGGGCATTGTCGTCCATAGCGGCACGGCGCAGTCGGGGCACTACTACTCGTACGTGCAGACGGGCCGAGGGCGCTGGATCGAGTGCAACGATGCGATCGTGCGCCCATGGCACATCGAGTCGCACCTCCAAGCCGACTGCTTTGGCGCGGCGACGAGCCAGAAGAGTGCGTACATGCTCCTGTACACGCACGCGCCGGACGCGCACTATGACGCGCCGTCGTCGTCGCTCCCAGCCGTCCTGCAAACAACGATCGACGAAGACAACCGCCGGTGTGCGCTCGAGGCCCATTTTCTGCAGCCCGACTTTTATAGCTTTTTGATGGCGCTCCTCGAGACGACCGAGTCGCTCTCGCTCAACTTGGTGCTGCTCGCGACCGAGTTTGTGTGGCACAACATTGCCAAGACGACGGAAACCGCGCTCTTGCCGTCGCTGCTCGAGCGTTTGCTGCCGCTTTGGACACCCGAGATGGCAACGCGGTCGCTGGACGAGCTCTTGAAAGAAGCGCCGCTCTTTGTGCTCTCGTGCCCCGACGTGGTGGTGCGCGAGGCCTACGTGTCGTTCGTTCTGCATGTGTTGGCCTTGTGCCCGCTCGGCCGCCGCCGCGCAGCGTGCGATGTCATCCTCGGCTGGCTTCCATCCGTCTCGACCCAGTGGATGCGCATGGAGCAGTACTGGACACTGCTGCTGCAAGCGGCGACCAGCGACGTCGAGTGGTTCGTTGCGCGCGAGACGCTTTCGTGGTGCCACGCGTTCGTGCTCGGGCAGCCGACGTCGCTCGTGGTCGATGGCGTCCGGACACCGCCGATGTTGCACACGACCAGCATCGGCAACACCTTTCTCGTGCCCAAGCTCGGCCCGCTCCTGAATCTCATGGTCCTCTTGGCGCCAGAGCATGCCGAGACGACGATCTTCTCGCTGGCGTTTTTCCAGCGGCTCTGGCACTGGCTGCCACAAGCCGACGACAAGACAGCGACGGCTTTCAACCGCGTCGTTGCGTGCGCCTGCAAGGACAACGCCGGTCTGTCGCAGAGTCTCTGCGAGCTCGTGCTATCGACGCTCACACACGGCAGCGTGGTCGGTATCGCCAACGCGCTCTTGACGCTCGTGACGCTGCTGCGTCTCCCGGACGAGCTGCAGACATTGCGATTGCAGTGGCTCTTGGTGCGCCGTGGCGCGCCGCCGCACCACTGGGGTCTCTTGTACGCCCTCTTCTTTGGCCGGCTGAGCCACGTTCCGTGGTGTCACAAGGTGCTCGAGACGCTGCTCGTGCTCTGCGACGAGTTGCCGCCGCTTGCGCAGCTCGTTGGCAGCCTCTTTCCGATGCAGCTGCACCACGCCACGTTTCTCGATTGGATCCGTGACGCGCTGGGATCGACACACGACCATGCGATCGAGACGATCCCGATATCGACGACCAACCACATTCCAGCCTCGTTGCGCTACAAGCGCTTTCAAGCGTGGTCGCCGCCCGAAGACCGCGTCTTGGCGCCCCGTCCGATCGCATACGAGCCCGAGCTCATCAAGCAAGACGAGAAGGTCGAGCTGCTCTTGCAGGCGTGGCAGTACGGCGACGTGCTCGAGTTTCACGTGACCAACTCGCGCCAGACGCCGGTCGTGCTCACGCTGGACGTCCAGTCGCCATCGCCCGTGTACCTCGTTCGTGAAGTGCCCGGACTCACGATTTGCGTGCTGTACACGATGCCAGCCGGCGACCTGGCGCTGCAGTGGACGGCCGAGGGCTACGAGGGCTCGGCGGCCGCCACGACGACGTCGACTGCCCTCGTTCCCGTGCTGGAAGCGACGACGCGGCCGCGCCACGACTCGCTCGAGACCATGGGTGCCTTTGACGAGGACGACAGCTTGCCTGCGCTGGCCGACCCGACGCCGACATCGTCGTCCGAGCCGCGTGTGTGCCCCCGCTGCACGTTCCACAACGAGCCGTTTAGCATCCTCTGCGACATGTGCGAAGCCGACCTCGATGGCATGCTCAGCGACAGCTTCTAGTCGATATGTTGATCGAATGATGATACGTTCTGTGTGTGTTTTGAGACCCAACAACTCTTAAGACGCGCTGTACGTGGCCGAGACGCAACGCTTGTCGAGCTCCTTGCAGTGGTCCATGAGCTCGAGCGTCGTTTCGCCATGCATCGCAATGTCGGCGGCGGTAAAGCACCCGCAGCGCCCACCCGCGTGCTTGCGCGGAAACTTGTTGGGGTCTGCGCACCACACGACGCTGCCTTCGCCCGCCTTCCACTCCATGTTGCACGCTTCGATGGCGGCGGCCGCGTCTTCGGCGGCCTTGGCCGCCCGAATGCGCTCGCGCAACTCCTGCATGAGTGGCGTCGCGTGGCCAAACCTAGGCGTTTGGATGATGATGCTTGCGCGTCGTGCTCGTCGAGGATCGAAGCACGTACTTGTCGTAGTAGACGCCCTCGACCGTGCCCATGCGCGCATAGGCTTTGTTGGTGTCGAAGAAGACGAGCCACCGATGGACATCGAGCAGCTGCTTGTCGGTAAACGAGCTATGGGCACCATCATGAGACGGGCAGAGGTAGATGCAGTCGCGCACCTCACGTCTTCGCCGTCACTGGCGTCGCCCGAGCTAAACGCGCGGCTGCGGTCGATGCCGATAAAGTGGCGGTACGCGCCGCGGTCGCCATAGTGCTTCTTGCCCGCGGTCACGTCAAACACTTGGCCGAGCACCGAGAGGAAGAGGCGGTCCTGCTCGACGCCGTTGAAGAGCGCGAGCTCGCTCTTCGTCAAGCGGTACTCATGGTGGCCGCCGGGTACGCGCGGGCCGCGGCTAATCGCATGCAGCACGCGCGCCGTGTCGTCGTGGCTGTTGATGACGTGCATGGACGCAAAGAGGAGCGCGCCGAGGCCGACCATGATGAGCGGTAGCCACACCCAGAGCACCTTGTCTTGCTCGTCGAGGCCGCCGTCGCCCGCCGCAAGGCCCTCGTCGGCGTCGTCGTCGCTCTCGTTGCGGAGGTCGTCGTGGCGGCGCTGGCGCAGCTCCATCTTTTAAATACGAGTTCCACGTGGCACCAGAGGGCTAAACGCACGCAACTTGGACTTCACGCATGAACCACACCGGAAGCTGCGTCATGATCTATTAGCTAGAACGATCTCCTTGGACGAGCAATGACGCTCCTTGCGAGGATGCTGCATACACATGCAGCAAGCTGGAACGAAGCCAGCGCGCTCGGAGCTGGTAACTGCTTTGGCGCAAAAGGCCTCGTGCCGGTTACGGTCCCTTTGAGTGAGGACCCATGGTTACGCCAGCGATCCACGCGAGCGACGACAAGAGCAACGCCGTTCGAAGCGCAATCGAGAGCGTCCGTGCGACGGCCCTTTGCACGGCGGCGGTACCGTCCCGACCTGCGCGACAGCGTAGTATGCTCCTCCTCTGAGTCCGATGATGCTCATGGTACCGAGCAGCGCCTCAGCGGTCGCCGCGCGTCGCGTGCCACCGACCTGCAAGCGCGCCATCGACACGTCTGTGCACCAGGTTCTCCCGCCAAGCGCGTTTCGACACGCGCCTTTCGGTCTACAGTACGTAGTACGTTTGCCTGCTCCAAGCTTGTAGTTTCACCGGCCTCTGCATTAGCGACGCCGGGGCCAGGCGCCTACGACAGCAGCCACTGGCGTCTCGATGGGCCCCGCGCAAGTGCATTCATGGCACTGGCCGAGATTCACCGGACGGTCGAGTCGTCGGTCGCCACGGGGCCAGGACCTGGCGCGTACACGGTACCGAGCCAAGGTGGTCCCCGGACACCCAATGCACGCATGCACCTCTCGCGCGTGCCACCGCCCGAGTCCGATGCGCGACCACTGCCTGCACCCCGTACACCCCACCATACTGTATAGAAGACGCTCATCCATCGTGGGCTAGGCTCGAGCTTTGCGTCGAAAGCGCTCTCATCATGGAGCCACTCGCCTCGGTTTCGCAAGACGTTTGTGGCGCCGAAGAGCCAACCCAGTGCGGCCGACGCGATTGCAGCCGTGCATTCGCCACAGGTAGTCGAGGGTTCGAGGCTCGACGACCGCAGCGTTTTTGATCTAGTCGATGGAGTTTCGAGCCCGCCGGCGCCGTCTCTGGGTGAGTATTCTCGTGACGATCGAGGCCCATGCGCGCTTCTTCCTCGTCGCGTGCAGGTACCGAACCTGCCAGCGCCTCGTCCTTTGCCTCGAGCGACGACGCCAAGCGGTGCAATCGGCCCTCGTACGTTGGCACCGCGCGACTGTCCTGCACACGCGCCACGTCTTGCAGCACATCATCCACCGGCTGTTGTGGCCGGTACGACGCTCGAATGGTGTTGTAGACACTTGGACACGACGGTTGGTTGCCTGGATAGCGCCTACTGCAGGCCCGCGGAACGCTGCGTCTTCGCGCAGCGACAACGCTGCGAAGCTTCTTGACGTGGGCAACGACCCGGCCAGCCTTCCTCAAGGCATTGCGCCGGTTTGTCGACCGCGTCCGACGTGTCCAAACGTGGTGGCGAACGCTGTACCGATCGTTTCAGAGCCACTTGGAGCTCTTGCAATTGCAGTGGCATGCGCGTGAAGTCCAACTCCGAGTTGCCGCCGTCGCGCAGCGCAAGGCAGCGCCGTTTCTACCGTTCCACGTGCTCTGGCACGTGCCACCGACCACGGTAGCCTCCTACGAGATGGCGCCACTGCGCTAGAGCAACATGGATGCCGCATAGACCTGGCCATGCAAGCACTTTGAGCTGACCAGCCAAGGTCACTTGATCGGTCGGGTAGACGCCGTCGACGATGGCTTTTTTCTCTCGGTAGGTGTCAATGTCAAGACTCGCGGTCTCACTGGATGTCGTGGTGCAGTGTACGCCGGCGGCCGCCGAGCTGCTGCCGCGACCCCACGGACGGCCGTTCCTGGTTGTCTACCTCGAGCACGACCGCACGCGCTGTCTTGTCTTGACATCGGACGCGACGTCCGAGCTCCACCTCTGGCTCAACAAGCTCCTGCTGAGCATCGAGCTTCGACTCGCACGCTCGACTGACGTCGACGCGGCGAGCTTGCGTTGCCAGCTGCGACTCAAAGCGCTTCGCGACAAGCGGCAACTTCGCACGTGCGCGCATGCAAGCGATCTAATGTACTGCGTCGGCGACCTCCTTGGGTACGTCGTAACAAAGAGGAGGAGACGAACCAACGAAGAGGGTAGCGACCGTCCGTGGTGCGACCCTGCGCTCGTCCACGACGCTCTGCTCCGCGTGCATCGACGCCGGCGGCACGCGCACATGGCGCAAATGAACAAGTACCGCCTCGGACAGTGGAAGCTGGCTCAAAAGCAACACAACATCGTATCGGCCCAGCGCAATCCAATCGATGGAACTGAGGATGCATCGTATGTAGCACTTGCGGAAGAGAGCGCTCCAGCACCAAGCCAGCAGCTTTGTACGACGCCATACAGGAGACGCGTCGAGTGACATGCAAAACGGATTAGGGCCTCCGCGCCGTGCCATTGCCACGCTTCCGCCTGCTCTTGCCGCACGGCGAGCTCGACCAGCTCATCGAGGAGGTAATCGTGCAGCCCTTTGTAGTATGGGAGCGACATCCCAGTGTAGGTGGTTCTCCAGACGCACAAGGCTGGCACTGCGCCGCTTGCGACGCTGTGCTTCTTGCCGCCGCCGCCTCTCGAGCAGAGCACGGTGCCCTTGTTGCCACTGCTGTAGCTCAACCCTTTCAACACCGGCAAGTGTGCGGTTGCTTCGTTTGAAATGTCTTGGATGGCCCTCCCCCTCCCCTACCCCCACCCATGTCTCGCACTGTGGCTGTGGGCACGACCAAGCGATGGCCCCGACCCTAGTCCGGATCTACTTTGTGGGGGCGTGGTGGGTGGATGATTGCATCGAATTGGTACAACACACAGCTTACACTCTACAGACCGCCCATGTCTACGCGCCGAGGTACGGGACGCGGCTCGACGCACGCCGCAGCGTTGGCTTGGCGTGCCACCGCGCATAGTCGTGGAGGAGCTGGCGCAGCGCGTCCGCCTCTGCGCACGTGCCCAGAAGGACCGCTTGGGTTGTTTGCACGATAATCTTGTCGCCGTTGCCGCCGACGCTCGCGACATCGGCGTGTTCCCAGCTCATGACGACCGTCTCGGCCTTGAGGAAATGGATGCCGTGGCCGTTGACGGCGAGTCGGCACGAGGCGTCACCAACGAGATCAAACACGTTGGTGAGCGCACTGCTGCTGCTGCGACCGACGCGATCGATGCTGAAAAAGTGACTGCCATACAAACGGTGTTGCTGGACTTCGTCCATGAACCGGGTCTGCCACTCGGCAAAGCTCATCTCGGACGCGAAGCGCGAAAGCTGCGCGAAAATGAGCTCGGCCCACTCGTCCTCGGTCTTCTCCACGTGCCATGCCGGCGGGAGGTAGTCGTACACGTTCATATCGAGCACCTAAAGAGGATCAATGTGATACGTTTTCCTACAAAGTGAACCATCCGACCTCGTCTTCGCTCGAGGGCATCAGGTCCGGGTACGTATCGATGAGCATGGCGTACGCGGCGAGGCGCACCAGCGTCTCGGCATGCGCGTACGGCAGCGTCACAATGTCGTCCATGGCTTGAAGGTACAAGAGCCGGCGGAAGAGATCGTCTTCCACCGATAAAAGCGGCGGCAAGAGCCGCACCTTCAACACAAACCGCAGTCGGGATGCTGTCCGGCGGCGGTGCCGCAGCGGATCGTAGTAGATATCGCAGAGGTACGCCAATGGATGGCACCACGTCGCGGTCGGCGCGTCATCCGACAAGAGCGCCAATCCCAGCAAGCGCGCGACGTCTTCGCTCAAGTGCAAAAATGGGCGCAGACTTGGACCACGTTCATGACGCTGAGCTCGGGCGAGACGGGAAAGTTGGTTGTGAGCAGCGTGCCGTCGAGAAGCTCGATGCTTGCGACAAACGGCGATCGCAGCTCGAACGCCTGGAGCTCGCCGAGACTCGGGAGAAACCCTTCGGCCGCGCTGTCGCCTTCGAGGCGAGCGAGGCAGTACTGGGCGACGCCGCGGGCCTTCAGGAGCGCCAGACGTTGGTCAAGAGGCGTCTCGTTGTCGTGGACCTCACTCGGCTCGTCGTCGACGTCGTGGTCGTCGTCGCTGTCGGTCGTCGTCGTCTCGAGCCGACGCCGACTCGTCGTCGACGAGACGTTGTCCTTGGACAAGAACGCCACGAGGTACGGGTGCAGACTCGACGACGGTCGAAAGCACGTCAAGCAGAGACCGAGGAGGTCCCAGCCGCGCCGCACGCTCTCCCGCCGCGGGTTGTTACTCAGTTGCTTGACCAACTGCGCGAAAATCTCGTCGACGAGGTACTGGTGCGCCAAACCCACTTGGAGAATGCTCTGCGCGAGCATTTCCCGGAACGACATGACGCGGTCGCGCATGTAGCCAAGAATGCACCGGTGGATGTACACGCTGTGGTGCGCCGGGACACCCGAAAGCACCGGTTGGTCCAACACACGGTACTCCCACACGAACGGCGGCGGGTTCTCGTCGCGACGCACGCGAAGACCGGGGTACAGTGCCATCTCGAGGGGCGCGATGCCATGCGACGCGTCGACGATCGAGGATGACGGCGTCTCGTCGATCGTCTCGTCGGCCGCGGCCACCGAGAGCTTTCGGAGCACGTCGTGGGCCGCCGACAAGAGCGCGGCGTCGACGCCAGCGTCCGACGCTTCGTCAATGCCTTTGGCCAGCGCACGGGCGTTCACCGGCGCCTTCAAGAGCTTTTCCAGTTTCGACCGGTTGGTGAGCGCGCGTTGAAGCCGCTTGGTGATCGAGGCAGCGGCGTCCAGTGCGGCGTGCGCGTTATTTGCCCCGAGGCTCGTCACGAGCTGTGTCTGGGACGCAAGCAGCGTCAGCATGTCTTGCCGCACTTCGTGGCCATGGTCCAAGCGAAACGCGAGGAACGTTGTCCAGTGCAGGAGCGCTTCCACATTGCGCGCGGCGTCGAGGCGCTGGAAGAAATCTTTGGCGACCGAGGCAAACTGCGGCAGCACGCCCAGCTGTGCCGCACGCTCCAGCTGCGTCTCGGCCGGGAGGTCGTGGAGGGCGGCGATGGCCGCTGCCCGCGCGTCCAAGGCCGACACGATCGCATGCGCGGGCGAGTCGGGCGACGCTCGAACGCCGTCGAAGTCCTTGGCCACAAGACGTCGCCACGCGTCGTCGTCGTTCGGTGCCGATGCCGTCGTCGCCAACGCAGCGTGCGCCTGCGTCGCCCGTTTGACGTTGGCGTCCCAGGACGCCATGCCCACGGCCTTGCAGCGCTTGAGCGCCGCCGCCAAGAGCTTCAAATGCCCGGCTTCAATCGCAAAGTCGATGAGCTCGATGGCTTGGGACCGCTCCAGACTTGGCTTGAGAATCACCTTCTCCAAAAGCTGCGCCGCCGCGTCCAGAAGCGGCGATGGCGGACAACCGGCTTCTTTCAAAATGCCCATGCACGCATCGATCGTCGTGACCGACTCCTTGGCGACGGCCTTTTCGAGGACGGCCTCGACGGCAGTGACGTCGCCGCGTGACCCTTGCTCACGGAGACACGCCCAGGCGTCCCAGGATGCAGCCATCATGTCCAAGAGGTCGTCGCCCAAGCCAAACTCGATCGCGCGCGCAATGCATTGGTTCCACTCGGCCGCGGTGGCACTCGACCCTTTGGCCGGCAGCACGGCGTCCTTGACCTTCTTCGTCTCGAGCGCGCGGATCATGACCATCGTCGCCAGCTGGCGCTCGTCCGAGCCCCGGCCTTCTTGCTCCGAGAGCAGTGCCATGAGGCGGGACGGGTCGGCCGTCGACGACAGCATGGCTTGTCGGAGCGCCGTCATCGCATTGTCCATGGCCGTCTTGTGACGCAGACGCGCATGGGCCGTCTTGAGCATCTCGGGTTTCCACGATGGACTGAGCGTCGCCACCGTGTGCAGCGCAAACTGAAGCACAATCTTGACGTCCATGCGCAGCGCGTCCTCCAAGAGCGACACAAGGTACGACTCTTCCTCAATCTGGTGCAACATGGCCGTGGCTGCCACAAGAATCCGGACCTGCGCAGTCGCTTCCACCCACGTTTTTGCAAACGCCAGACTCTGCTGAATGCCATGCCGGTCGCGCGCCGCCATCGCGTCGCGCAAGCTCAAAAGGCCCGACCGGCGACGCAAACAGAGCTTGCGGTACACACCGCGCTGCAGATTGCGCTGGAGCATCGTCGCGTTGGCGTTGAGGCACACTTCGCGCACCTTCTCGAGCTTCTTGCGCTGGTGCAGCGTGAGCCACACTTGGTTGTTGTCGATGCGCCACGTGAGGTCTTCGAGGACACCGATCGCCGTGAGCGACCGAACGAGCGACTCGAGCGTATTCCGGTGGCCGCAGAGGTGCCGGTACCGGGCGAAAAAGTGCGGCGGCGTCATTTGCACCGAGAGATTCCGCTGCGACGCATGCATGAGCGCGAGGACCTGGAACGACCGCAGCTGCCGGAGCACATACCGGGCGTCGACCTCGATCGCGGCCGACTGCGCCGGGTTCACACACACGACAAAGTGCTGGCCCATGCTCGAGAGCCCATCAAAGAGCGCGGTCGCTTGCTGCATCAGGTCGGTTGCAACCGAGTTTGTATCCGGTTGGTTCGCCTTGATCGCATTGAAATTGACCGCGATGCGGACATGGCCGGCCGACGCGCTCGCGGCGGCGGCGTGCGTCGGCGAATTCCCATACCGGTCCACGAGGCCTTTGACAAAGCTGTTGCGCGACGACTTGAGGATCGCCGCGGCGGTCGACGAGACGCTCTTGTTGTTGCGGCGCGCCATGTCGTCGGCTTCGTAGATGATCGAGCCCGCCGAGTGGTGCACGAGAAACTGCAGCTTGTAGTTCTTCTTGTTGGTCGACGACGGCAAGACCGGTTGCAGCGACGGGTTGCCAATGTTCTCGTTGGCCACGAGCAGCTTATTAACAAAGTGCGCGTCATGGGCTTGCTTGGCCTTGGACGCCATGTGCTCGTTCAGCACCACGTAGATGCCGGCGGGCGTCCCTTCGTAGAGGCGGACGTACTTGGTCGGGTCCAAAGGCGACGTCGAGGCCGGCGATTCAAACACGCGCGAGAGGTAGAACGACCGCGCCTTCTCGGCCCAGTAGTGGGCGTGGAGCGTCTCGAGGCCTTGGACGTGCACGAGCAGCATCGTATCGTCGATCAAAGACGACGGCGACGACGACGACGACGACGACGACGACGGGTCGGCGACCATCTCGAAGCCAAAGCCATCGAGCACGTGGATCCCGCGGTTCTCGACCATAATGTTGCTCTTCTCGTAGCGCTCGACCTTGGAGCGAAGGCTGGCGTTCATACGGAACACAACGGCATTGAAGAGCGCTTCGTACAAGTTTCGACAAAACGTATCGCGGGCGCGCGCGGCTTGGCTCACGCTCACAATCTTGAGCGACGATTGGTGGTTGGACGTGACCATCTTGCGCGTTCGAAAATAGTGGTCGAGGACGCTTGCCTCGACCTCGAGAAGACTCGCGGCGCGGATAAGGCTTGGGCTCGACGACTCGAGGACGACGCAGCTGGCATTCTCGGACGTGTCGTGGGGCGTCGAGGGTACAAAGACGACGTTGCCGAGATGCAGAATCACTGCAAGCACCTTCATCATGTTCTGCACGTGGTGCGACGGGACGCGCAGCGCCGCAAGGCTCGATACGACATCCTGGTACTTGATGGCGTCGCTGGGGCGAATGTCGCCGGCTGCAAACGTAAACGGCGACGTCGCTGCCAGCACCGTGTCCTGCAGGTCGAGAATGTCACTGAGCGTCGGATTGACACTGGCCTCCGCGAGCAGGTAGTGAAAGATGTGAAAGTTGCGCTCCTTGGTTTGGACGACGCGCGCCTTCTCCAAGCCGTACGTACTCACACTCCCCGCGAGGAGGCGGCCGTGCGAGTCGTAGTCGACCGACGTGAGCTTTACGACGCGGGACGCGTTCGCATTGGACGCCAACTGCACATGCCCAAACGCTTCGAGGACCGCGACCGCATGCAGAATCTGCTCTTCCACGGGAATGTGCACCGAGATCGACGACGACGACGACGACGCGCTCGCGCTGCCTTCGCTCGCGTTGGAGCGCGACTTGGTGCGAATGCTACCGCGCGACTGCTCGTGGTGGCAGAGGTACTGCAACACGAGCTTGGCGGCTTCCGACTTGCCCGACCCGCTCTCGCCGAGCAGCACGATGGCCTGGTCGTCGCCCGACTCGTGCAGCGCACGCATCGCGTCTTCCGCGAGGCCAAAGAGGTGCGGCGGGAGCTCGTGGAGCGTCTGCCGGTGGCGGTACGCGCGGATACGGTCTGGCGTGTACAGTGGCACGGGCCGCTTCGGGTTCATGCTCAGAAGGACGGACGCACCACACTCGGTGTAGATCTGCTCGTCGCGGTACCGCGTGCGAAGGGTGTACAAGAGCGCGTGCTCGAGCGCCTGCGCCTGTGTCTCGTTGCGGCCCGTGAGGTTGCCAAGCAAGCGCGCAGAGATCGCATCGGCGTGGTCCGGCGGCGTCTCAGGCCGCTGCAAGAAGAGCTCGGCGACGTCCGAGACGCGCAGCGAGAGGTCCATGCACACGGGCAGGGCCTCGTCAATATCGAGCTGCCGCTCCTCGCCATCTTCCGTGTGCACGATGAGCGTGTTGGCCTCCGCGCCTTGGGCCACGATGACGCCGGGCACGCAGACGAGGGCGTCGTCGGGGCACCAGACCCACTGCTCGGGCCGCTCCATGTACATGGTCTGCTCCGCCGACTCGGACGACGCCGACGAGTCCACGCGGAAGCGCTCTTCCATCGTTGTCAGGGGAACACTCGTCAATACGTAATATTCGAGCTGTCGCTTGCCGTATCCGGATACCGGATACCGACACACCGGTTCGCCAAATCGTTCGAGTCGAAGCAGCACGTCCAAGGAAGAGTATATTGCGCGCGAGTCCTCTGCCTTGCACACAAGTCGCATTGCCCAAGCCACTATTGCATGGGCGCTCGGTCGACGCCCCTGCATTCTTGGCCCGGTGGAAAGGAGGGTCATCGACCACGATGTCGAGATGCGTACCCCGGGGTACATCCGGATAAGCACAAACAGCCGGGGTACGCCATCAGAGCCTTCAACTTGAATTGCACTTGGTCAAAGATGATCTCCATCATTGATCATGGCGCCATGATGCTTCGACGATGCAATTGCGTTCGCCACCCCCTCGCTCCGTGCACGGTATTTGCATGGAGTGACCTGCCTTTCTCGGGGATGCGGCGTCGTGACCGAGCTCATGTGCGCGCGTTGGACCGAATTCGTATTGTATCGCAGCTCGGCGCTACCGTCTGTACCCTGTTCTGTACATAGAGACGACCGTGGACCTGATCATTGTATGCACAAAAGGAGTCTGCCACGGCCGCTATACCGCCGCTCGGATGGACACTACTATTGCGCTCCTTCTCCGTGTTGAGGGACCGGTTGTTGTAGGGAGACCTGTTGTTGGCTCATGACGCACTAGTATGTCGATGCGCGACCCAAGTGCATCAAGGCGCTGCGTGCCTGTACTGCCAGCAAGCGTACTGCTGGTCCCGCGTCGGTAAACTCGTCCTCGATGTTTTCCGCGCCGCCCGAAGTGGTATCGCACCTCGGCTCTTCGTATGAACGGACTCAGTCGCCTTGGGCCCACTACCCAACGCTTTGATGCAATAGGCAACCATGCTCACCGCGCCAACAACATCCAACGGCTCTCCCACGAGCGGGCTGTAGCTTTAAAAGGAAAAGTTCTGAGTCGTAAGATATAAATCGATTACTCCGCCTTGAGCACAAAGTAGTCGCCGTCCCGGGTCAGAACACCCGACGTCTTTTTCGATGCCGACTTGAACGCGTCCTTGGACGCATCCATCTCCGGGTACTTGTCTTGCATATACGCGAGCGTGGCCTTGCGCAGCGCCTTCTTGCCCATGCGGAGCCCGTCGGCCTTCTTGACGAGGCTCTTCATGGCCTTGACCCACTTCTTCTCGTCCGCCGAGAGCTCAACAACCGCCTCGACAGGCTCATCCGTTTGCGTCGCCAGATAGCCCTTGACGTGCGACGCCAGCGCGGCCAGGCCCTCGGTCTCAGTCTTTTGCTTCTTGCTGCTGCTCTCTTCAGCAGTCGTCGTCGTCGTCGCATCGTCATCGGCCTTGCGCTTGGCAGGCGCTTCCGGCTCCTTGAGCTTGTTGAACTCGGTTTCGAGGAACGTCCAGAGCTTCTCTTCGAGGCCGCCGCTCTGCGCGCCAATCGAATTCTTGAGAAAGTTCATAAACTTGCCCTTCTTGCGCGGCACGTTGTCGTAGCCCTGGATCCGCTGAAGCGCCTGCTGCACCTTGGGTTCCGGCGCGGTCACGGACGTGATCAAGTCCATCCAGCGCTCCTGCGGGTTGCGCTTCGTCGCCGCCTTGCCCTTCTCGCCCTGGAAGAGCGCGCCTTGGTACTTCTCCGCCTCCGAGATGCACGTCGTGTGCGCAGCGTAGTCGTTGCCCTTGAAGACGACGGAGCAGTCGACACACGTCACGGCCCAGCAGTTGCGGCATCGCGCCGCGTGCTGGTCGACCTTGTTCTTCTTGAGCGTCTCGTTGCAGCCCTCGCAGACGAAGAAGACCATCGGGCTCAGCTACGTATATGATCAAGTTGAAGTGCCATGGCCAGTCACAAGCATGTCCGTATAATCTGTTCGTATCCGGAATATGGCCACCAATCAAGGACCGGCATCGAAATCCTGGATTACCGGTAGCAGCTTGCTACGGCAAAAGAAATCTACCAAGGTACCTTGGTACGCGTGCGATGTACAATACTGTCATGGGCATCCCCCATCCGGACACGAATGTCACTGAAGACGGTCACCATAATAAGGCCACGCTCGGCAAGTGCCACAAGGAACACACGGAAGAAGCAAGATGAAAACGGCATATGCCGGAAACTCGTGCCTACCGGATATTAGGTTGGAGGTAGGACGACCCTAGAAATAGGACCCTTAATCCGTAAAATAACGAGAAGACTCATTTCAACAACAATACTGTCTGTCATGGGCATGTTTATTACTTCTCTTGGGCTACATTCTGCCGTTGATGTTTGGCCCCATCAAGCTAATTTCTTCAAACGGGCCAGAACGTCAGCAAGGGACCGAGTGCGTCATAAAAGCCAGCGCGAGCGCCCTTCACCAAAGTGGACGCCAATCGTGCCATTCGCTTCTTGAACCAGTCGTCCGAACGCTGCACCAGGACAGAGACCGAGAACAACGTCCGTACGGTGCTTGAGATACATTGCGTCGCTCAAGCTGAGGCGGTGGGAAATGACACCGTTGGATGTGTGCGAGAGCACGTAGCAGTCGCTGCCGCGAAAACTGAACGCCGCGTTGCGCTGGAGATTGCGGTGGATCGTAAAGAGCTTGTAGATCGATCCGCCTTTGAAGATCTTCGGAAGGCGCTCTTTCTTGCGTCTCCAGCAGCCGCCAAAGACAAGGCTCAGAAGCAATCGGTGCTTCCAATCGTTGTAGCTCAAACGAGCAAACGCGCCTCCGTCAATCGCACGGAGCGTCAACGATGAGCGAGAAAAAGCGCGGGAGAGACGCCGCGTGGAGGAGCCAACCCTTGCGAGCGTGCTCTGCACCCATACACGGCGGCGACTTCGGCGCAGCACGCGTTCAAGAGCGGGGAAGGTAAAGCTGTAGGTCAATGGGAGCGCGCCGAGAAGGAGGCTGTAGACGCTCGCTGGCAGCGCACCCTCGATGGCATTGAACGAGTCACTAGACGGCAACAGCAAGGTAAAAAGGGCATGGTACATGTCGATGAAGAGCGACTGCCGAAGCTGGTAGTACGTCAGCGGCCCAACGACCAGTGTTACGCCAATCGCAACGCTGGTCGGGTCGGCTTGGGCACAATGGAATTCAAGCCCACATCGACGCAAGACATAGCCGCTCAGATTGAGCACGAGGTACCCAAACCAGACAGTTCGCGAGAGATACAAGGTCGCAAAGACCACCGTCCAAGAGTCGAGTGACTGACTCAGTTGCAACACGCTTCGGTCCACAACATCGGAACTGCACCAGAAATCGACTGCAAACAAGAGGCAAATCCACGTGTTTTGGAGAATGAGGCACGTTGGGTCGCCGACGATAATCTCCAATCGCTCGTTCTCGCCACATGTGCCATAGTGCTGCAGCTGAACCACCAAGGATCGATAATGGACATAGTACGTCGTCCAGAGAAGGTACAGAATACGAAGCGTCATGCCAAATCGAATAACAAACTTGACGTAGAACCACAGTGCAGAGCCGCGGCTCAGATGCGCGGCAAAAAACACGGTGTCCTGTGCGTCGATCCAAATGGCAGCCATGAACGATGGGAAGCCAAAGCGCGTGCCAAGCTGAACGAGTGCGGTGTCAGAGGTATTTCGTTTTCCAACGCTAGCCTCCCGGAGCCACAGCCGCGCTCGGTTCGAGTAGAGGACAGCACCGGGCAGTTTGGCATATGTAAAGAACGCGTCCGTCGTGCGCTGCAGCGGACCACAGAGAACATCGACGTCTTCTGCCGCGTCGTAAAAGTAGTCGGACCGGTTCCAGTGCGCACCCGAAGTGTACCGAGTCGTGTAGAAGGCAAGCGCGCGCTCTTCAAAGGTAGCAAACGTCTCGTTGGCGCCTGGGATAACGCCAATGGAGGGCTTCGAACGAGGCTGCCACGGAAATGGCTCGGTCAAATACGCCTTGAGCGGCCTACGCAAGCACATCACTTGCCATCGGATCGATTTGCTCTGGTGGAATGCATTACATGGAGGCGAGGTTGAGTAGGAAGAGACTCGAGAAGACGATCGAGACCTTGTTGAAGGTCACGACGCGCACAGGAAGATGCGACGCACTGGGGCCAGGCCGGACTTGCTGCATACGAGTGTCGCGCGGGAAAGAGGCCTCGGTCGTTTAATCTTAAAGTAGTATTGCGTTTGTGCTGTGCCACCTGAAATAGATAAACATTTTGCAATTCGCTTTTGATTGGATCCAAAGATAGAAGCCGTTGCTGCAAGGGGGCAATGCCCTCACAGCAACGGCTTTTATGTATCCAAGTCCATCCAATATGCCAATAGGGCAAATTGGATGCCCACGAAGATGGCCGCCGCCGCCGCCACAATGGGGACTGCCACACGGACATGGCGTTGATGTTACCAAGGTCCTTGAGATCATCGTCGATGCCAACGCACTGCGGTAGTGGTGAGGCATTTTACATAATACCGGTATAGAAAGGAGTTTCAAAACGCAGTGAACACAATATGGTGCCAACATATGTAAAACACATGGGTTTTCAGGTCTCGTCATTTCTACGCGTCCATGACGCACTTCCCGTGTTCTTCACGGTGTGCGTGCAGGTAAATGTACTGCGAGCGTACATGAAGCCGCACACCGACACCGTCCAAGCTGCAATTGTACCACATACCACGTACTACATACCACAGATTGCCCCAACGCCAACCAGAAAAAAACTCGACTTTGCCCACACCTTCAACACAAACACACTGCTCGGTTGGTCACTGGTCCAAAACTTTTCCGGGCGCCGTGTACACAACGGGTTGCAGTACATCATGCACCATCTCATTGCTCACGCGCCCGGTGCTGTCGTCGTGCTCGAGGCGCAAAAGAAGCGCGTCGAGGCTCTCGGCGTCGGGCTCATCGAGACGAGGTCGGCGATACGGTGCTGCTGCACCGAGGCGTTGGATCGCACACCTTGTGCTGCGTCGTGTCGGTGATGGCGATATGGTCCCAAACGACGTGCAAGAGCATGAATCCTACTCTTCCCACGTCTACGGATAGGTGTTGCACGGCTTCAAGATCAGCCCTACAATGGCCGAATGGAGAGCACAACACAACACAGGTTGGACCAACGACGGTTCAATTCCCGGCAAGCGGGCGCAACACGAATTGCTCTGGCGTTGTAGTGGTTAGCGGGGGACGCCCTGCGGAGGATGCTCGATCCCCATCCTTTTGCCAATTTTCAAAAAATATTAAAATAATTTTGGCCATCAATCGGGCAAGACAGCGCGTTGGACAACATGACAATCGTACCAGTAGGTGCGACTAGTATAGAAGAAGAATGGCATCGTCCTTTTAAACGCAGTAGCACCCACTGAATAGCACCGGTCGTCTCTATCCCAAACGTTGACCTCGCTCTCTTGTCACGACTTTCCAGGAGCCCGAGAAAGGTCAAAAACACAATCGTCCGTCGTATTTGGATAGACGCAAGCAGGATTATCCAACTATCCAGCCGTCGCGCAGGTGGTCTCGTCGTCGTCGTCGCCGCGGCGCTTACTTGACAAACTCCCACTTATTGACCATCATCTTGGAGATGCACTGGAGCGCATGCTTCTGGACTTCGGCGTTCTCGTGCGTCATGAGCTTCATCGCGACCTTCTTCGCGCCAAGGCGCTTGGCGATGTGCTTGCCGTTGGGATAGAAGCGCACAAAATCACCGATATCGTAGAGCGCGACCGCGACCGTCTTGGGGTCTTCCGACTCGAGGAGCTCAATGAGCAGCCTACGCACAACATGGTCATTCTTTTGAATGGGAACAAGCAAGGATCCTACCGAATGAGTTCAAATTCCTTGAGCTCAAACGCCATGTAGTTTTCTCGCCAAAACTTGTCCGTGTGCAGGAGCCCCCAGTTGAGAGCGCCCGTGCGCAGCTCCTTCTCGTAGCGCTCCATCGTGCTACACCACGCAATCAGCTCCATGCCAAACAATAAGAAAAATGAGATGCGCACTTGAGCTCCTTGAACTCGCGAATGAGCACGTCGCGGACGGCTTGGATCGACTTGGTGATGTCTTCGTCGGTCCACTTGCGGTCCCGGAGGTTCGTGAGCGTCTTGAGAAGACCGCCGTCAATCATGCTCTCGTTGTACTGACCGTTCTGCTTGCCGAGGAGGTTCTACGCGCATGGACAATATATAAGAGTGGCAACCCAGAAACGGCGCGGACCTGCAACGCCTCCAAGGCCACGCGCACGACCTTCTCACGCGGCGCCGCAATGACCTACACCAAGCAGTGAGGAATAGAGGGAACGGATCATGTCGGTACCTGCTGGATCAGAGCATGGACCGCACCGGACGAGCCAAACTTCTCCATCGCGTCCGGGCAGAACGAGAGCGTCCAGAGGCAGAAGCTCAGCTACCAAGAGAGAAAGGATGAGTCGAGCACGTTAGACGTCTCGAGCTCACTTCGTAGGCAAGCTGGGCGCGACCTTGGCAGTTCTTCATGACCTCGGCGACGCTATGGATACCGTATTGAGTGCAATCGGGATTGAATAGCCGAGGAAGACCTCTTCATGCCATCGGCCTTTGTAAAGAGAAGACGCGCCGTGTTGTTGCGGAGGAGCACCATGAGCGTCGTGACGGCGTTACGCGCCGCCGCTGCACGGGCCGCGTCGACCATGTTGGCCGACGCCTTGAGCGCGTCCAAGATCCACTGGATGAGCGCAGCAATGTCCTGCTCCTTGACACGCACCCTACGCGTTTGCTTCATATCCTATCTGGTCGCAGAACGGATAGGGCCTACGTCAAGAACTGGGCAAGAATGTGGCCGGCCGCATACTGCGTGTAGCCCGTCTCGCTGCGCAGGAGGCGAAGGAACGGCGCCGCATCGACGGTCGTGCCCTCGGGGACAAAGTACTCGATGCGCTTGCGAAGGCGGCCGCCATCTGCATGCAGGGATCTAAGTCGCCCACATCGAAACATCGAGGATACGACGCACCGGGCAGGAGCTCGTCGATGCGCGCAAAGGCGTAGCGCAGCACAGACGGCTCCGTGACGTTCTTGATGAGCTTGAGGAGGCCATGGCCGAGGAACTCGCCCGACTCGCGCAGGAACGTGTCGATGACCGCGTCGGCCTGCTCTTCGTGCGCGGCCGCGTTCTTGGCCGTCGTCTCCATCTCTTTGATCGCGCTGATCTCGTGCTTGTCGAGCGAGAAGCCGCCCGGGCGCGAGTACGTGCCCCAGTTGATGTCCTTGAACTTGGCGAGGGCCTCTTCGCGGGCGAGTGCCACGTCGAGCGCGTTCATCTTGGCGTCCGCGCCGCTGTTGAGGCTTGCCATCCTTCCGCGATTTTCAATGTGACTTCGTGGGGCCCGCTGTTCAATGTACCTGTTTTAAACTTTAAGCTTGATCTTTCTATCCACACCCATCGTTTCCAACAGGTGACTTCATGTGGTAAATATGGCAATACGCCACAATTAGTAGCCGAGCCGCGCGTAGGGCTAAAAACACTCAAAAAGGCGAGGCTCGATCTTTGGTTGTACACCGAACGGCCGACACCACGCAAGCCATCGCCAACATACTGGATCGGTCGGTACACAATTACGGTGGCTTTCTATTGCAGATGGAGTATTTCTTGTCGGTTTAGCTGTAGCACACCTTTCATCACAAGTCATTTCCAACACCTTTCTTCGCAAAACTCCAAATTTGAGATTCAAATGGACTCGATCACCATTCACTAAAATATCATTCCATCCAATGCAGCTGAGCATGCTCTCTAGATATTATTGTACACCTCCAGCAACTTGCGGCGTCGTTGGCCCTTCCCTTGAAGCACCGTCTTTACTGCCTTTATACTCTTGCCCAAGCTGGGCCGATCCTGTCATGAACCGGTCAGATGAACGATCAAGCGCTTTACGCATAAACACTAACCTCCGCAGTATATAGTCTAATGCCTCTACTGATTAACTACGTAGTAGGAAGGCAGGCTATTGCTATTGGCCTCGTCGTCGTGTCAAGCAGTCGTTGCGACAGCACCGGGCATGGCGCAGCGGCGCGCAACACTTCAAAGTGGCGTGTTTTATCCAATCCAGTCCGAGTCCCATCGCTGGCGTATGCGGACGCATCCGGTTACTTGCGGTTGCTTGGAGCCAAGACCGATGGCCGCCGAGCCCGAGTACGCGGAGCTCCATGCGCGCTTCGTGCACTTGCAGGCCGAGACGCAGCGACTCGCCACCGCTTACGCGCTCGCCGCCGAGCAGCTCGAAGACCTCCACATGGACAAGGCCATCCTGACGGACAAGCTTGTCCGTATCCGCGTCCGCCGGCGCAACCTCGTCCGCGCCGCCGACGCCGATCTCGGCGCGCTCATGACCGCCAAGACGCTCTTTGTCCGCCACACGCGGCGCGCCATGCGGAGACAGTTCCCACTCGCCTCCCGCAGCAAGATATCGCGGGCGCTGGACGACGCCTGGGACGCGCTCCCAGCGGACGCCCAAGAGGTAGTCGCGTACGGGCCAGACGACACGACCTCATTGCAGGCGATAGGAGTGGCAGCGCGACCTCAAGACATATGCAGAAAAACCAGTGGTATCCAAGCATGCTGTCGGATCGCGCGTCTCATGCTCGATCGATAGGCCCCACCGCCGGCGCCGCCGACCAAGCCCGTCGTCGCCAAAGCAGTCAAGAAGGAAGAAAAGGTGGACGGGCCTTTGGTCGTCGCCAAGAAAGCGCCGTCCAAGTCGCGCGCCAAGCCGAAACCTGCCACAGCGCTCAACGCGACCGACGAGCCCAAGCCCAAGCCCGCGCCTCGCAAGCGCCCGCCACCCAAGAAGAAGGATCCGTCGGCGGCGCCCGAGCCCAAGAAGCCGCGCAAGTCGCCGCAAGTCAAGGCGCCGCGCAAGCCGACGGCCACTGCCACGCCCAAGAAGACACCCACCAAGAAACTGAAAAAGGCCGACGCGCCGCCGCCGCCCAACGTTCGACCTCTGGACATGGACGAAGCGTCCAGCGGCGCCAGCAGCGTCGCGCCGAGCGATGAAGACGACAGCGACGACAACATGATGCACTTGCCCATGGGCGCGTTTGGCTAGAAACACCATACTACGTCTCGTCGGCGATCAACAAGCCTCTTTATATATTGGTCCGTGGTCGAGTCGGTTGTCGAATTTTGCGATCAACCCGAAGGCGACGTGGCGTGCAGTTGCTGTACGACCTGGCCAATGCTGCTTTTCGGAAGCGCAGCGTGAGGCGGGCTTCAATTTCCGCCACCGACAACGTCGACCGGATGCTATCGTACTCGAGCACGTCGCTGGCTTGGACCATGTTGACGAGGAGCACAATCTAGCCACGCGAGTGTCCCAGACGCGCCTTCTTCTTCTCATATTGGACAAACCTGGTCCAGGCGCGTGAATTCGGCCAGGAGACTGATGGGCTCGGTGGGAAACTTGGCGCAGAGCTGCATGACGCTCCGCACGTCACGGTCCAGCTGCATGGCGCCCCACTCGTTAAACTGCTTGGTTTGAATCCCGTCTTCAATCCACTGGCAGAGGTCGGTGACTACCGCGCGCCAGAGCCGCTCAAAGGTCACGCTGTTGAGGCCGCGTCGGAAGCGCCGGAGGGCTTTTTCTCGCAGCACCTACGACCACCAACGATGCCGCGTGTTCGTCGTCTTGAGGTGAGTCACCTGATGGACGAGGCGAAGCAGCGGCGAGTCGTGCACGTCAAAGTACTCGAACGAGTCCAAATCGAGCTCAAACTGCCACTGCGATATCGACGCTTCAAAGAACCCGCGCAATTTGGCCTGGAGCTGGATCGCGTACAGCTCTTGCGTGCCGATTGTAATGACTTGGCCGACGTCGGCTTGCAATTCGCTCAGTGCCTTCGGAAGGCACTCGAGGAGCGGCGGGTAGGGAGGAAACGAGCCCTCTTCGAGGCGCGCATGCAGCGTATCGACGTACGCCGAGCTCTTGTGCGCCGAATTGATGGCCATCATCATCTTGGCCTGGCGCTGCAGCTGCGCCGTAAGGTCCATCTCGACAACCTCCAAGAGCGCGTCGCCAAACGATTTTTCATCGTCGCCCGTCGACATCTCCGCGGGCTCGGTGGTCGCTCGGGGCGACGCCACCGGCAGCGGCAGTTCAAAGCTGCGATCTGGTAGCGCTAGAATCGACGGCATGAACGTTCCGTCGAGCGCTTCCACGATCGCAATCACGATCGCCAGCACCGTGTGGTAGTGCGAGCTACGTCCTTGTGAGATCTTCTGCACCGTATAGAGAGAGAAACCCACCTCTGGTTTGCGCGGGCAAAGGCCTTGTCGAGCACGAACGACGTGTCCTGCACCGTACTACATACCCCACACACATCGTACCAAGCAAGAAACCAAAGGACCCATGCATCCCTAGCCCTACAACCGACCTGATTTCAAACACGTGGGGCTCGACTTCTTCGGGCTCGGCGATCGCGACAGCCTTCCGGACGCTCTGCGCAATGTAAAACTGCTCGAGGAGGAGGTAGACGCCGTTGAGCTCATGGATTTTGGTCGAGAGACCGGGATGGGACGCCACGTCGACGACAGCCGCCGAGTACTGGAAGCCCCACTGGAGGATCGTTGCGAGTTCGTCCAAAAGCAGATCGATCATCTGGAGGCTCTCGTCGGCCTCGACTGTTCCCGTGTTCATGCCAATCTTGCGCTCCCATGCGAGGAGGCGCGCGTCGTTGCCGTACATGGCGAGCACGTCGAGGACGATGTCGAGGATCGTCTTGTGCAAGGGCGCAAAGGTCTCGGCGACTTGGTGCGGCCACACGGTCTGCTCAATGTACTGCAGCAGATGCGATGCGTCCTGGAAGAGCCCCGTGAGCGCCTCGAGGTGGATGTGGCGGTCGATGTAGCCGTCGGCGTTGAGCTTGGCCGAGAGTTTGAGCCGCTTGAACTGGTCGAGGCGGAGACCGCCGCGTTGACTCGCATCGGCCGCCATGTAGTCGCGCAGCCGCCGCAGCGACGCGTCGGTGCTGTCGAGCGTCTGCGCCGTGTAAAACGCATTGAGCACGCACAAGAGATCGTCCTCGAGGTCCTTGAGCTGGCCGGCGAGGTCCTCGGACGCGACAGGCCGACGCTTGTTGAGCGCGCCCGTCTTGGGCAACACAAAGTCACCAAACTGCTGGACCGCGGCCGGGCCCTTCGTGATGGCCTTTTGCTCGCAGTCGCGCAGCATCTACATGGCGATGAGTGGCCGCATGGTGCGTTCGATATCGACGTGCCTCTTCCAGGAGCGCGCTCTCCGGCGACGCCGCCGCCGCCTTGGCAGCTTCGCGCAGGCCTTGCAGCGCATCCACGAGGCCATCAAGCTTCTCTTCCGCGAGCGCCATGTAGAAGGCAGCGATGTGCTCGTGGAACGCCATCGCCGGGTCCGCCATCCTACCGTCGTCCAAGTCGAAAATCCGGATGGCCGTTCCGGGCAAACCAAATCGACTAGATGCACGCCACTTTATCCCACCGACCGCCACGCTTGGATGGTTTGAAGCGACACCACGGACGGCAACAACCGCAATGCCTGCCAAGCATGCAATCAACAAGGAAATGCACAGTCGAATGCACCGTTCAGCGCCATTACGTCCTCCACCGCACCTCTGATGCAGCAAACTTGCGTGTTATTAGATAGCCCGAGCTATCGCAGACGCTCAGCCAGCAAGATGACCAGTTGGTCACTTCGTAGCCTTGGGTCTCGGACGTCTCCAAGCTCCAAGCGTGCTCGAACTGTTTATGGTGATGATTGCTAGCAATATTATGTCCAAGGGCGATATTGTACATGGACTAGACTGTCCGAAGAGGTGGGCGCATCCGCGCTGGCACCTTTCTAATCGCGCGCGCTCGACACGCCACGTGTCCGGCCACCTCTGAGCTGCCTCCACGTAAAAGCTTGCGCTTCGTCGAGAACGCTTGTCTGCCGCAAGGACCTACTAGTACTACACATCCCAACCAGCGATATAGCGAATAATGCGAGCTTGGGTCTGCGAGCTCGTGCGCTGCGACACCAGCCTTACACAAGATGCACACGTGTAGTCAACACCATCTTGTTGAAGCCACTGCCGACGTCGTCGAATGCAGGCTGCTTCACCAGCCCATGGGCACACCGTCGCCGCGGCCGTCCGAGCCGGCGCAGAGCACCCCGGACGTCGGGTCGCGTGTGATGATCTGGCCGCGCCCAAAGAGCCCACGCTCCATGTTGGAGAGCACTTGGATTGTATGGCCTTTGGCGCGCAGTCCGTCGATCGTGGCTGCTGGCATCGTATCTTCGACGCTCACGACGCTCTCGTTCTCGCCTTCGGCCGCGCCAATGCAAAAGCGGGGCGCGTCCAGTGCCTCTTGCGGGTCCATGCCGAAGCGCAGCATGTTGAGCAGCACTTGCACATGGCCTTGCGGCTGCATAAACCTACTCCCGCACAGATGATGATAGTACGTCGTATCAAACTATCAACCGCGGAGCCGTACCCGCCCATGACGGTAAACGTCGAGTGGAGAAGCTGCGAGTCGGCAAAGAGCGACATGGCCGGAATGATCGTGTGGTACGGGCGCTTCCCGGGGGCGAGTGCGTTGGGATGGCCTTTCTCCAAGATAAAGTTGCTGCCCCGGTTCTGCAGCGAAAACCCGCGACCTTCCGGGATCAAGCCTAGTCCATGTTCGTTTGCAGTCCCTTGACGATGCAAGTAATCGTACCAGAGCCAAACTTGGCATAGTTGCTATTGACCATCGAGACCGCGTTGCCGTACACATCAACGACTTGGAAGCTCACGGTATCGCTCGACAGAATGGGTGATCCGCGCTTGGGGTCGACCATGGCCTAGTTCACATCGTACATGTCACATACTACTACATTTGTGTGGAATAGAAAGAGACCTTGTCAGGGGAGAAGAGCTCAATGCGCGCTTTGGCGTACGCTGCACTGAGGAGCTCGTCCACGGGCACGTGCTCGACGTCGGGGTCGCAGACGTACCAGCGGGCGTCCTGGAAGGCGAGGCGCATGGTTTCAATGAGCGCGTGGAGGTACTCGGGCGACTGGTGCGCAGCGAGCACATCTGGCGGCAGCTGCGACAGCAGATTGAGTGCAAGGAGCGCCGTGATGCCTTGGCCATTTGGCGGAATCTCAAACACATCAATGCCATCAAACGTCGTCTTGATCGGCTGCACAAACGAAGACGCGTGCGTCGCCAAGTCCTATCCGGATAGTATGATATAGGACCACACGCATTCCAGTGCCATTTACCTCGAGGCTCAAAAGTCCGCCCTGGGCAACGACCGCGGCGACAATGTCCTCGGCGATCGGCCCTTCGTAAAAGCCAGCTTTGCCGTACAGGCCAATGGCCTCAAGCGACGCGGCGAGGTTGGGGTTGCGGAAGATCTAAACAATGAGTCCAGTTTTATCAAACTGAAAATGAAAATGGTACCTCGCCCGTGCGCGGCGCACGACCATCGATGAGCAAGTCCTAAGTAACCACGACGTTAGCACCTGTGCTGCGCCATAATAGAAAGAACCTCGGGGTGCGGCCAGCGAGTGAGCTGGAACGTCCTATGTCCGCAAGAATGACAACCAAAGCGTTGATGGGGAAAGCACTACGCAGTCTCCCAGAGGTACGACGTGACGGGCGCGACGGGGAAGCCTTCGCGCGCCAAGTCGATCGCTGGCTGGAGAATGTCTTGCATGGACATGGTGCCCCACGCCTTGACCGCATCGACCCAGCCCGCGACGGCGCCAGGTACCTGTGCGCGCTGTGAGCTGCGCGGTGCCATCACCACCCTACCGTGATGGAATGCACATGGCCCAGCGGGATGCTGGTCGCGTTCGGGCAGTCGGCCATCGCGCGCTCCAGCGTCAGCGCCTTGGCACAGCGTCCGCTGCCGTTGAGGCCCGCAACCTACCGCCACGTACTACGTTGGCGAGCCAAGACGATCCGAATCCCAGTATTAGTACCTGGCGCGTCTCGGCGTTGTAGTAGAGAAGGAAGCAGTCGCCGCCGATGCCCGTCGAGCACGGCTCCGTGACTACAGAAGGCACTATAGCGACACCAGAGGCGGCGGCGTACCGTTGAGCGCGGCGGCAATCGCGATCGCTGCGTCCACCGCGTTGCCGCCGTTGCGCAAGATGCGGTAGCCGATCTCGGAGGCCAGCGGCTGGTTCGTAGCGACCATGCCATGGGTCCCATAGACCTACGTGGCGGCGTCAGCGGCATGGCGCTGGCGAGGCGTGCGCACCGGGGACCGGGTGAAGGACCGGGTCGTCGTGGCGTAGCGGTGCGTCGTCGTCATCAAAGCAAAAAGTGACCTTGAACCTCGTGTCGCCCAATCAGAAGGCACCACGGGACAGCCTGCGACATTTGATAGAAAATCTACTTATAGAGGTTCAAGGTGGCACGGCCAGCGCCCGTTGCGAACGATGACCAAGGGCCGTGGCCGCACCAGGAATGCTTCATGGAGACCTTAGCTAGTCTTGAATAGAATACGAGTGCTATCGACTATTGATGATACCAACGCAATCTTCCACAACGCAAACAAAGAACTTGAATCCTGAACCTTTCACCGCGTCCACCGGGTCCACCAAATTGGTCGTTGTACATTTCTGTGTCGACACTACATCCAATCCCCTTGATCCAATATACTTTACAGTCTGTCAGTAGTTTCTACACCAGCTTCGATCCTGCTGGCGCGCTCCTTGCGATCTTCGACGGTTCACGACCACCACTCTTGTCTCGCCTCGGCAGCGCGAGTGATGGTCACGAGATCCAATCAGTCACGCAACCTCACTTTTCAACTTTTGATTCTTCCCACATTGCCATGCCGGCCCTCCTTTTGCCATCGCTCCAGACAGCACCCACGACGTTTGCGCTCCCGACCATGGACCACGTTCCAGCGCCCGCCATCATTACACCGAGCAATGCTACCGTCCTCGGGTGGGATGACTTTCTGTGTCCTTCCACGTGGCTGCACCAGACGCAAGCGATCCATCCCAACCAGCTCACGCACCCAGCGCTTCTGCGCCAGCTCGCAAATCTTGATATGGCGATCGTGTCGCTGCTCACGCAGGCGCGGACGCTGGGCCCAATCTTTGTCGTTGCCGAAAACGTCAATGCGATGCATGCGCTGTGCGTGGCGTTCCTCCCGCAGACACTGGCGCTGCTGTCGTCGTCGTCGTGCGTGTGTGTCATGTCGGCATCGGCCACAATCCTCGACGACGTCTGTGTGGCGGCACTCCAAGTCTCGTCGAGTGTGTTTGCGCCGGCCAAGTCGCTCATTGTCGCTGGCCAAGCGTGCTGGCGCCACGAGTGTGCGCGTATGCGCGCGCCGGTTCTAAGAAAAGTCATTGCGAGCGGCCACGCAACGCCGTCGGTCGACGAGGCCCGCGAGAGCATCCAGCGGCTGAGTCGCGGCCTCTTGCAGGTCGTGGCCGCGCACACGACAGCACTCGACATGACGCTCTAGACGCGCGGTCGGTTGAGTTGCTTTGTATACTATGCCTTGATATGTAAATAATTTATCGTCGATTTGAAATGCCTTTTTGAGCTCTTGTTGACCATCAAGTAGGGCGCTAGATCAGAGGTCCGCAGCACTGAAAGTCCTCGATACCTGCCTGCACCAGTATCTCTTGTCCAGAACAGGCGTTCTCGCTGCAACGTATACGACACGTAATACCGTTCTCACGTCATGGTCAACGCATCCAAGAAAAGGCTTCGACTCCGATTGACACAAAGGGGGTTACATCGACGAGGCTTCTGCGCCGAGTACGTTCGCTACGTCACGACCCGTCAGACTCGGTGAAGGGCAAAAAAGACCCGACAAAAGCACGCCACCCCACTGGATTGGGACGTTTGAGCTCATGAAGCTGGCAAGCCACGGGCTCATCCTATCAATAGCGCTCTTCAAATGCGCCTTTCTATAGCGTATCCTTCCTCCTATCAAAAAAACACATAAGAACGCACGTGATGGCGTGGACGGCGAGTACGCTAGGACAAAGGTCATGGACCCTTGGCGAGGAATGTAAACCGCCCCGACGTGGCTGCTCGATCGGATTACCGAAAGATGCTTGGATGCTCGCAGCAGCGTGGAGGTATCCCTCTCTCTGCAATCGTTGTGGCAATGCAAAACAACTCTACAGTTCTGTCGTTCGCCCACCGCAAATAAGCTGGTGGACGCTGGCAAAGCCGGAGAAGTACTTTACACGTGAGACCTGAGCTTTGCGGTGCGACCCATTGGGTGCGACCGGTGACCCATGACCTATTTTATCCATGCAGCATCTCGGCATCGCAGACGCTGTCGCGGTTGAAGTGTATATACAGTAGTCGGTCCCTTGGACATCTGTCAACATCCAGAGCACACATATATCAGGGATTTTCGTGGGTCCAGCGAATTGTGCCGTCCCAAGGGATCAAAACCGGCCTCGGATCTCGCCAGCCAAGTCGTGTCTGCCTCCTCGTCCAAGTCGTGTCTGCCTCCTCGTACCTGCACTATCAGTCCCACCGCCGCTGCGACGACGTCCGAGTAAGCAGCTTCAACGCACTTCTTAACTGACAAGCTTCCGTGAGTAACATCGAGGCCAACGCCCGCCTTCGTCCGAGACGGCGCCCTTGTCATGGCCTGCGTCTGTGCATACCATTGCGCCTCGATTCCCTACGCGATACACCCGGCGCAGGTCGTTTCTTCTGGACAACGATTCCGCACCATCGTCACCGTCACGTCGTCAGGCCTCCAGGTATCGCATTGTATCAGGGGTAGGCTAACGCCGACTCTACGCTGGTCCGCGACAGGGGACAGCGCCACGCGTGCGTCTCGTCCGGGATGGTCAGTTTTGATCTGGATCCCATGCCCACAAGCCGGGAACCACCCGCCCGGTTCGCGGACTCGACCGCGCTCTCGCCCAGCGGCAGCACCGTGTCCATGGCCGCGTTCGCTGGCAGCGTCTGCCTCGTCGTCAACGTCGCGTCCCAATGAGGGCTCGCGACGCTCAACTACACTCACTTGGCCGAGCTCGACCGGCGCTTTCGGCCGCTCGGACTGCGCATCCTAGCGTTTCCATGCAATCAGTTTGCAGGCCAAGAGCCCGGCTCCGAGCGCGAGATCCGCGAGTTTGCCAACGGGTTTGGCGCGACGTTTCCGATCTTCGCCAAAGGGGATGTCAACGGCGCCAAGACGCAGCCCGTGTTCCGGTCCCTCAAGGCACACTTGACCGGCACGCTCGGCGCGTCCATCAAGTGGAATTTTACCAAGTTCCTCGTGCGCCGCAATGGACAGCCGTTCAAGCGCTATAGCCCGACCACGCCTCCGCTGCGGCTCCTCGACGACATTTTGATGCTGCTCGCCGAGGACAAGGCACCCTTGTCGTTGAGCACACGCACGGAATGAAGGACGATACCTCCAGGTAGAGCATCCAGCAAATATGGCGCCTGCATGACGGCGCGGCTCTCAACCTGCAAAGACGCGGACGGGCCGCGCTTGAGAAGATCGTGGTCGTCACCTTTTGAGTGGAAGGCGACGCGCACGAAGCGCGCCATGGTATGGATGCAATCTGGTAGACTCGACAGTAGTACATAATAGTATGCCTTCTTGGAGCAAGGATGGTCGTCATTGTCGCTGAGGACAACAAATATTTTTGCACTTTGATTGGCCAATATTGTATGTATTTCAATCAATCAAAATTGATGCAAGCCCGACCACCGCCGACGCCGACGGGATGGTCGCAACTTTGCATCCGAAAATGACATCGCTCATACTTGGCGAGTCGATAGAGGACATTTTGGAGAGTCCAAAACGCTGCGTTGCGTTGGCGTTGGCGCGCTACAGCCTCCGAAATCCGTGGTTAAAAATGTCATTTCAAAGTACCATCACTCTTGCATACTGCATGCGAGGCGAGGTGGCGCTTCTCCGAGGACCCTCCGCGACAGGGTCCCTTTCATCGACCAATTCAAAGGTCCAGGTACCAGACTGCGCACCCTGGAGAGCAGCCACGTCGCGTTGAGCGAGAATGCCACTCAGTAGGACGTAAAACGTAGAAAAACGTCTCCAATGGCTTGGGTTATATGCGTCAAACCACTTTGGCCCGAAAGTGATCGCAAAGCGTGCGCCACGAACTCGACGACCATGCCCTTCTCGGACCGGCGCCACCCCGCGGGCATCCAGCTCCAAGTTCGCCGCCAGCTGCGCGCGGTCGAGCACGCGGCCAGCGCCGACGACGACAATGCCATCGCGCTCGAGCTCCTTGATACGATGCACAAGCTGGCGCAGCACTCCGTGACGCTCGCCGACGTCGCCCGCTGCCATGCGCGCGTGAACGAGCACGCGACAACGTCGTCGAGCGCCCACGCCGCCTTTGAGGCCGCGCTGCTCGAGCTCACGGGCGACGTCGCACTGAAGCATCTGCAGGACGCGCTGCAGCACCTTCTTCGCGTCGGTGCATTCGTGCCCGTCGCGCTGCGCTACTGGAAGCGGCAGATGAAGCAGCCATTGCACCTTGCGCTCCTCACTGCGCCCGACAAGCTGTGGCAGCCCACGTACGCACTCTAGCGTTTGCGTCTCCTGTGGCACCGTCTACGTACTAGTGACATTGTCCCGACCGAAGAGAAGATCCGAGCGCTCGAAGAGTCGTACGATCAGCACCTCGTACGTCTTACTACGTAGTACTTCATGGCATCTCGTCACTGTGTGGTAGACGAGCATTGGTCTGCTCAAGCAGCTGCTGCTTGCGCTCCAGCACGCGGACGCGCGCCGGTACCAGATTCTCGTGCACCAGTCGTACCGCGTGCTTCAACACGTCTACGCCACATCCAGTCTGGTCAAGTACGCAGATAAATGCGTTGTGGCATTTGTAGTAGTATGCCTTGTGCCTCGTAGGCCGCAGACCGAGGCGTCGCTCATGGCGCCGCCGCCGGCCAAGCACGTCGTCAGTATGCAGCCTGTTTGCCGTGGACGACGATATTATGACAATGCACTAGCGCTCGAGAGCCTTCCGCGGGATGTGGTCTCAACCGCCGTCTTGCTCGAGTACCTCGAAGAGCTGCCGACAACGCAAGCCATGTACACGGTAATGGTTTCGACAGGCTCATCGAGGAGGCGTAAGCCAATATCAAGATTCAACATCCCTTCTAGACGGCGCTCAACGAGACGCTTCGGCCGTGCCAGATCCCGCACTTTCTGCGGCGCCGGTGCGTGTCGATCGATACATTGATACATATTTTTCCATCATGTCGCATCAGGTGGTGGCAGCTGTCGTTGGCCGGCCTCGGTGCGCTCGCCGGTGCCTCGTACCTCGTCAAGAACCGCCAAGCGCTTGGTCAGTGGATGCAGACGGTGCAAAATGCCGTCCGTGAGTTCGTCGTCGACCATTTGGTGACGCCGCTGAGGTACTTGACCGCTTTTTGGAGGTCGACGACGCAAGAACGGACGCATCCATTGGGTAGCGCGATCGTTGGCGAAGTCATTTTGAACAAGAAGGCGTGCATTCAAGACCCGCGCGCGTTGGAAGACTCGCGCGAGAGCTTGCAGCGTATGCTGGCGGACTTTATTCGAGACACGGACCCGTCGTTGCCGCCGTCGCAGCAGCTCGCTTTGGTATCGATACCATCGTGAGACAGGCTGGTCACTCGACTTTTCTAGGCCCAAGCGATGGACATGTCGGTCGTCTCGCTCCAGTTCGAAAAGGAGCTTCCCCGTGCCCTCAAAAACATCGTCACGGGCGATATCGTGCGCATGATGCTCATCCAGGTGCGTTTCTAAACCCCATGTGCTTTGTATCAATATCGTCTCCATCAAAATAGATTCAATTTATCAAAAAGAGCTCATGGTGGCCATGAAAGCCATCGATGAGCTCATGGACGCGAACCAGCTCAACCTCCAAATGATGGCGACCGTGCCCATGTTCCTCGTCGCCGGCGGCGTCTACGCGCTCGTCTCGCGCCTCTCGTCGTACGTCTTTTGTATCAAGTTTTAGTATCAAGATTCCATGTTGCCTAGGACGTTTCTTCGCTTTACGAGCGCGCGCATTTACGACGACCCGGCGACCGTCGCCACGACGATGCGCTACACGCTGCGCGATATCGAGCGGCTGCTCAACATGCAAAACACCACGTCGTCGACGCATGCCGCGTCAGCATCGCACCCGCCTGCGCTCCAGACGCTCAACAGCTGCGACTCGTCGCCCAGTACGAAAAGATGCGCTTTCCGTCCTTTCGTCTGATGCGTTTGTGTAGCCATGGGACCGTCCACTCCGACATCGTTCGTACCGCCCCTTTCGTGGAGCGCGGCGCCAGGCCACGGCGCATCCTTGGGCGTCCGGGACCTCGGACTCCTTGTCGTGCTGCTCAACGACCTCCGCAGTCTCTACGACCGCAACCGCGGGTAGGACACTGCTCGCATGGATGCATGAACGAGGAGGTGGTATCATCGATGGACGCCGTAGATACTTTGATGAGGACGAGCAAAAGCGGTTCGAGGAAGACCTCTCGGACCTCGTCGGCGACCAGATGCTCGTCGCGCAGCAGCTCGCGGTGATCCAGCGCATGCACCACAGCCACTCGTTTCTGATGGTGCAGGACGTCCACGCCAAGTGGTTCCAGTAGCACGCACGCGATCTGCATGCAACAATAACGAGGGGTATCGAGACTACAAGACTATATTCAAGTCGTCTCCGAGTCGTCGCGTTGGAAGTCGAGCGCTTAGCTTTGCAAAATGTCCTTGAGAATGTCCTGCTCCGTCGGCGACAAGGTCGACGCGATCGCGTTAAAGTTGGCTGTCGCGCTGTAGGTGCGCACGACTTGCGCAATGTGGTTCTACACCGTGCCATGAGCAAAGATGCCTGCCACGTCTTGATACATTGATACCTTGAGATCAATCTCGTTGAGCGGATCCATGGCCGCCTCGAGCGCGTCGTCGTCCGGCTCGCCCTCGTCGTCGCCAAAGCCGCCTTGGTCTTCAAGCATCTCGGAGAGCAGCTGGTACTTGTCTATTTACATGCATGCCACAATGAGAGGATCGCACGAGGCGTGCGGCGCGGTACCGCTCGGAGCAAACGTCGACGAGATCTGCGCCTGGTTATACAGCGCATCCTACCGCACGATTCTCAGACATCCACGACGACCAGAATCCAGAATGTAGAATGTGATCTGTACGTCTTCGTCGTCGTCCTCCGAGTCGGACCAGCCAGCGCCGTCGCCGAGCGCGTCCTCGTCGTCTTCGGCGTCCATTGCGACGAGGATGTACGTCTGCGCCAAGACGCCGAGGACCTTGGTGGAAAACGGTACACGCGTAAATTCTTGCGTCTTTTTAGACGACCGAAGCGTGCGCTTGGCCTTCATATCGACGACCGGGTCGCCGAGGACGAGGAGGTTGGCCACACGCACGTCGTTGGCCTCGACGATCTTGAGGAGCGCGAGCACCGTGACCTTGAGCGCATACTGGCCGTAAAACTCGGCTTGGTGCTGGACCCACGTTGCGCAAACAAACTCAAGCATGGTCGGGCCCGGACCAGTTGCCGGCGCCGGCAGCGCGGCGAGTGCATCGAGAATCACCGACGCGCCGTGCGAGTGGATGAGACGGGCGTAGACAAGGCAGAGCGACTGGATAAGCGACGGCATGTTGGCCGCCGCGAGGCGCTGCGAGACTGCGAGGAGAAGCGACTGCACCGTCTCCACCGGGAGCACGCTCGCGAGATGCAAGAGCACTTGGCTCACGAGACCGCCGACGTTGATGGCGACGGCATCCGAGACGGCCGGCGACAGAAGCTTGGCCGCGACCTGCATGACGCCTTCGACGCCGTTGGCCATGCCTAGCATCGATTCGAGATCCGATTCAAAACACGTATCGAAGAAGTGGGCTACCCGTGACGGGCGTCGACTGCACGTCGCTCGCCGCATGCATGACACACCACTTGAGGCAGTCGCCGCCGACCTGCAGCACCGACCCGTCGTCCGTACTCAGCAAAAGCCCGAGAAGCGGGTCCAGGACCGCGCGGACGAGCGAGCTTTTCAGCGAAGGCGTCGCGTGCGGCAGTGCGTGCTTGAGAACCATCTCGAGCAGCTCGATCGCTTGGCTCACGTGGAGCGTGTGCAGAAGCGGACGATACGTGGCGACGACGCCCTCGACCACGAGCTGCGTCGACGCCTCGGCTTCAAATCCGAGAAAGGCCGCGAGGATTGAAATCGTCATGTCGTGCACCATGCGGTCGTCGACGCGCTGCTGCCAGAGCGAGAGCACAAACTGCACAAAGGGCAGTGCGATCGGCGCAACGTGGGGCGCGTCCACTGCGTGCACGATGCTGGCCTACAAGGTATCGTTCTTGTACCAAGAAGACACGATGGAGGGATGTACCATGGTCTCCAAGACAACGTGGATGGTCTCGGTCGTGGCCGATGCGCAGAGACCCATGAGACGGTCGAGGATGTTGGCGGCCATTGGCTGCACGAGCGTATCCGCTAGACACATACGATGTATCCAAATACATCCAATGGATAAATGGAGCGTACCTTGATCATGGAAGAGGAGGAGCCCGATCGCACGGCACGCGTAGAGCTTGACGGGCAGCACTTGGTGCACGTCAAGGCCCGACACGGCCACGTCCAAGAACGCCTGGAGCTGCGCTTCGTTCATCGTCTTGGCAAACCGGCTCGCACACCAGAGCGCACGCGCCTTCAAGTAGACATCTACAATAGTACAATCCATGTCATCGCAAAGCACATCCGCAGCAGCAGCATCATCATGTGTACTTGTCTCGGGCGCTTGCAGCACACGGAAGAGCGTCTCGAGGAACGCTGCAATGTCGAGCGCCTTGGTCGTCTCGCTCTACTCGCGTCGTTCCATCCATCGACACTTGACACATTGATACTCACCGTTTTCATGAGCGGCTTGGCGAGCGTGCCCATCACAAGCAGCGCGGCTTCGTGCACGCGCCACGAGCTCGTCGCGTCTGCGAGGCGCGTCTGCGCGGCGTGGATTGTCGTCGCGAGCATGTTGCTGCCGAGCGCGGTCTCGAGCTCGTGGAGCAAGTCGACGCCCGAGTTGCGCACGTTGTACTCCATGCTCTCGTCGTCTTCGTCGGCAATGTACTTGTTCGGGTCGTCTTCCCAGAGCTCCATCTGGCTCGCGGTGATCTGCATGTACGAGACCATGTGCAGCACGAGCGGCTGCATGGCCGTGAGCACGAGCGCCTTGGTCTTCTTCGTCGGCGCTTGGACGAGCGACCGTACAAACTCAAAGAGCTGGACCACCGTCGCCGCGCGACCGATCGACGCGCCGTCGTCACTGTCGTAGCCGTTGTTGTCGGCGTCGTCGGTCGCGAGCACGACCTGCGTCTCGTAGGCCGGCACGCCGGCCACGAGCACTTGCCAGACCTACAAATATCAATGTATCAACCGATCCATCGGAAATGGGCTCGTTGATAAATTGTACCGGCGGAAGGATGTCGGGAACGAGGCTGCTCATGTCCTTGGGCCACTCGGCGACAAAGACGGCGAGCGCGCGCAAGACGTACAGATGCAGCGCTTCGTGCTCGGGCGTGAGCAGCGCAACGAAGCGGCCGATCCACGGCGTGACGTTCGCGTGGAGGACCTGACCCGCCGCCGCGTCGCCGGCGTGGGCGAGGACGCCAATCATCGTCAAGCACGTCTGCACGATCGCAATGACGCGGGCGCGGAGCCGCGACGGCGACGGATCCGCCATGAAGAGGCGCTCGAGATGCGGGAAGAGGAGCGGAATGAGCGCGACAAAGTGTTCGCTGGCGACGTGGTCGATCGCGCACGAGAAAAACTTGATCGCAAACTGCACGTGGCCTTCGTGCTCGGTATTCGAGAGCAGCTGGAGGATGACCGGGAAGAGGTCGGGCCACTTCTCGGGCCAGTCGTGCTTGACGACTTCGGCGAGCACGAGGCAGAGCGCGGTCTGAAACTTGGAGTCGGCCGCATGCGCCGGCGCCGCGCCCTGCAAGAGCTGCGAAAGGCCATGGACGAGCGTCGCACGGATCGACGTCTTCTCCTCGTCGCCAATCACATACCCGTTGCTCTCGTCCACTTCCCAATGGGCCACGACGACCTTCTTGAGCAAGAGCGACGCGAGGTGCGCGAGCGGCAATGGCATCGACAGCTGGAGGCTCTGCGTCAGAAGCAGCGCAAAGCCGGATGTCGTAAAGGACTGCGTGAGGATGGCCTCCGCGGCCTGGCGCCGACCGGCGTCGGCCGAGAGCGAGTCGTCGAGGAGGCGGCCAAGGTCGTCGAGTTGCATCTTTTGATTGCCACAAGCCTTGGAAAAGTGACCGCGTTCCCGCTGCTGGTGCCTCCGGATACACCTCTCAGACTGCATAAACCTCTCGCAACGTATATGTTCAAGTGGCGCCAACGCATGCCGAATCCAAGAGAGGTATTGGTGGCAAACGCCAAAAATAAACACACACTGCCATTTCCAAGCGCACCATCGTGGCCGCCGAGGCCATTTGGTCGAGAAAGGCCTCTCTGGAATCGAATCGCCCATAGTTGGCACAGGGATAGAAGACACTTTGGAGAGCAGAGCAAGCCATGTCCCGTTGCCGATGCAGCCATCCAACGTGCACAATGATCGACTACAGATATACAAAGCGCTTAAAAACGTTAAAAAACACAAATCGCGGTAATCGACGTGGACACCTTGACGATCAAGTGCTCATCGCACGTTGCTACGAAGCGATGCATCGTTGAATAATCTGGATATGTGTGTGTTTTGATGTAGCAGCGGCAGGCGTCTTCTGTGGACGGAGTGGTCGTTGTGCTAAATATGTGTTCGCGGCGGCCCATATTGGCTCATGGCTCGACGATGCTGCAGCGAACCCGTGACAACGACGGCCCGTGGTGATGAATACCATGCCATTGAATGCAAGCGGTGCCGGTCCGTCTTCGCAGGACGTGCGCCGCAAGCTGGTCATGAGGATTGATGAGTTCGAACTCGCGGAATCCCTCGCCTGTGGTGCAATGGAAGCTGATGTACTGTCCTTGTACCATGGCTTCTTTTTCCATCGTCGTTGGCCTTCTACTTACAAAATGTTAAACTAATAATGGCGAGCACACATATAAAATGGGTCTGTTTTGTGCTTGCTGATGTTGTTCTTCTTCTTGTGTTTTACTAACCTACTAACCGTTTATCGGACCATGACAATGTCGTCGATCTTGAGGATCATGCGCACGCACTCGGACGCGAGCGAGATTTCGCTCGTGTTGACCAGCAGCGGCTGCAGAATGTTGAGCTCGTACATGTTGCTGATCGTGCCCTTGCGAACGTTGATGCCGGCCGCCTTGTCGCCCGCCGCGTGCTTGGCGCGGAGCTCCGTCACCATCCCGATCGGGTGCAAGCCCGCGTTCTCCGCCAGCGTGTACGGGATCACTTCGAGCGCGTCCGCAAACGCCTGGAGGCAGTACGCCGCCGTGCCCTCGAGCGTCCGGCCATACTCGCCGAGGCGCAGCGCGACTTCGATTTCCGGGGCGCCGCCGCCGCAAATGAGAAAGCGCTTCTTCACGAGCGAACGCACGACGCAGAGCGCGTCATGGAGCGAGCGCTCGGCTTCTTCGAGCACGAGCTTGTTGGAGCCGCGGACAAGGATCGACATGGTCTTGCCGGGGTGGACAACCTCGGTGATCTTGACCACCTTGTGGCCACCAAGCGATTCTTCCTGGACGAGGCCAGCCGTACCGAGCTTCTCGGCCGTGAGCGACTCAATGTGGGCGACGGGAAGGCAGCCGAGCGTCGTGCTAATGTACTCGACGTCCGTGCGCTCAATGTCGGTAATGACGTGGATGCCCATCTTGGCGAGGAAGTGGAGCGAGAGGTCCGACGTCGCATCGCGCAAGATCGACTTTTGGATCAAGAGCACGTTCACACCGGCCTTCTTGATCTGCTTGCAGAGGTTCAAGATGAACTTACGCTCTTCGCGGAGGATGCGGTCCATGGCCGAGTAGTCGTTGATGACCACGTTGTTCTCCATGTCCGTCTTGGGCGCCGAGAGGCAAAACTGGATGAGCGCAATCTTGGCGTTGGCAATCGTCGTCGGCATGTCGACGCCGCTCGACTTTCAAAGCCCTACGATGCACGGAATAAGTGGGAGGATACGAGAGGCGATCTGCGTCGTACCTTGGAGAAGACGAGGCCGTTGATGAGCTGCGAATCGTCGATGGTACCGCCGAGCTGCTTGACGACCTTGACGTCGCGCAAGTCGACGTTGACGGCCGTCGCAATGTCGATGACGTTGAGGACGGCGTCGACAGCGATGGGCGAGAGACGGTCCGAGTACTCGGAGATGACCTTGGACGAGAGCGACGTCGTGACGCACTTGATGAGTTCGTCGCGGTTGGCCAAGTCGACGGGGCGCGACATGGCCATGAGGATCTCATCGGCCTTGGTCGCCGCGATGCCAAAGGCCTCCGAGATGTGCGACGGGTGGATGCCCTTCTGGAGAAGGTCCTCGCACGCCGAGAGGAGCGCGCCGGCAATGACGCACACGCTCGTCGTCCCGTCGCCGGCCTCAATGTCCTGCGACTTGGAGAGGTCCACGAGCATCTTGGCCGTCGGGTGGTACACTTGCATCTGCGTCAAGATGGTCGCGCCGTCGTTCGAGATGATGACCTCGCCGTTGCCCTGCTGGATCATCTTGTCCATGCCACGCGGGCCCAAGCTCGTGCGGATGGCGTTGGCGATCGCTACATGCATTTCGCCCATGAGTATGAGGTTTCGCCGTCATCTAGCAGCATACCCTTGGCCGCGATGATGTTGCTCATGCGCACATCCTTCTCCTTGGCCTTGCCACGGAGCGTCTCGCCCTTCGCGGAGGTCTTCTGCACGGAAGCGGTCGTTGTGGCCATCCTTCGTCGCTGGCTTGGTTTTGTGGAATTTATTGGAGCCACCGTCGAGGGGAAAGCCCCACATACAAACATCAAGAGAGATCGGGCCGCGGGGGATTAAATGCATATTTTTATTCCACGGCGGCTGGATTTGCATTGTCTTTTTATACTTTATATCTTTTGTATTGTATACAACATTAAATATAATATTAAAATGATACGGGTGCAGGTGTTGTATTACGACGCCGACCCCTTTAAAAAGGCAACGTTTTGACTGCAGCACTGCAAGCCTGGGGCTGACGGCGACGGCGCTGGCCACGCTGGCAGCAACGACGACCTCATGGCGACACGTAGGCCCAAGCTGCAGAGCGTAGCGAATGCAGCCGCTAGGCGAAGCGAGGCGAGCGAAACGCTGCTTCCAAGCGCCGCGGCAGCATGAACTCCGAGCTAGGATCGCATGCGCGTTGGTGTGGATGGATAGTCGTCCATCACATGCGCGGTACTGGACTATATGCTAGCTACGAGTGCGCAGAACTTGAGCTAGTATGGTGGGCTGGCACAGAGCAGCCTTGTCGGCGAGCCCAGCGACGTTGAAGGGTCCATGATCGCATCGCTGGACGCCAACGACCAGCCCGCGCGGCGCGTGAAGCCGACCACGATTATACGGGCGTTTGAGCAGTAGCATCGTCCTAACCAGCATGCAATACATGGTCGCCGGCAGTGGAGCGCACGAGTGTCGGTGCACACCACGCCTGGACTGCATCGCATGTTCTGCAGGTAGCCTCGCACTTCGGGTTGCCTCCCAGTGTCATCTAATACCTCCTAAGCGCAGAGATTCGCGCTGCGCTCGACCTCGTTGGCAGCGCAAGTCTGAGCCCCTGTGCTTGGTGAGCGGTTCAATTTCGGTTGTTCGATCCCTGCGAATCAAGCCCTGGCTTCTATATTTCTATACACAGCGCGCTGTCGAGAGCAATATATATTCATATTTGCCAATGAAATACACAGGCCACTGCGCGCGCCACACATAATATTCGAAATATTCAATATGGCGTGCCACATCCGGATGTGGGGCACGGCTTATCCGTTCGATGCAGGATCGCACTGGCACACTTCCTTGGACCCGCCGGGATGTCGACCTTGGCCGCTCTTGCCGCAGCGCAGCCGCTGCCGCCGGGCACGACGCGGCTGTACCTTTGCCGCCACGGCGAGACGAGTACGCGCTTCTTCATCTTCCTCACCCTTGAAGCCAGGCGATGATGGCAGCGAACAATACTAGACTACAACCTCGAAGGCCGCTTCCAGGGCCGCGGCATCGACAGCGACCTCAACGCCTTAGGCGTGGCCCAAGCGCGGGCGCTCGGTGAAGCCTTTCGCGCCATCCCGCTGCAAGGCGTCTTCTCTAGCACGCTCTCGCGCGCCAAGGCGACCGCCGCAATGATCAGCCAGCACCATACAGGCGTCGTCACGAGCACGATCGACGGTGTTGAAGAGATGGGCTACGGTGAGAACGAAGGCAAGAAGCTCGCCGAGAGCAAGCACTTGCTCCGTGCCGTCATTGACCAGTGGAATGCCGGCGACATGGGCGCCGCGTGGCCGGGCGGTGAGTCGGCCATCGACGTCGAGCGGCGAGGTACGGCCGCGCTGCGCGAGCTCGCGCGCCGATCTCTCGACCATGTGGCGATCGTGTGCCACGGCCGCTTCAACCGCGTCGTGCTCGCATCGCTTTTGCACGGCGACTTGCGCCAGATGGAGGCCATCGAGCAGGACAACACGTGCGTCAACGTCCTCGACTTTGACCGAGCGACCGGCACTTTTACCGCGCACCTCGTCAATTGCACCGACCACTGGCGCTTTCTCGAGCCGCCGCAGTGATAAAATCGCTCTAATCACTGAGATTACATACTGGACTACATCGTTTTCCGTGTAAAAAGCGCATATCTCTACGACGAGGCGGGCGGGATTCGAACACCGTTGATGCGCATGTCCCTTGCCACCGTGCGAGGTCCAGCGTCACGGAGCCTTGCTAGCACGCATGGCCGAGCGGCTTGGGCGCCACCAGAGAAGGGAGACGAAGGTCACGCCGGCGTACATTGCACCAATTCATTGCTTGAACGGTCGTTGTCGCCTTTCCGATGCTGCCCATTGGCCGTATGAGCAAGGTACGATTTGACGAACGGCCTGCAGTGCAGGGACGTGGCGGGTGCAAGATGCGGATCAGGCCTGCATACTACCGACGCAGCTCGACGAAAGGCCGACAAGGCAGTCACGTTCAACGCCATCGCTGCATCCTGCGGTTCGACGCTGAGACTGTCTGTGGATGGCGCGCCTGTCGCCGTGTCTTTGGACCTTCGTACGCGTTTGACCGACTTACACTGGAGCGGTTGGCGCTAACGACATGCGTTTTGAAGGCGACGACGTCCTCGAGTCGTTCGAAACGGAGCCAACGACGCGTGTTTGCTTCCTCTTTCAAAGGAATCTGAACCTTGATCGTCGACAGTGCACTGTACATGTAGGAGCATTGTCGACAGCCGGACGATGTCGCGCCACTCTGGTAAGCGATGCCCAGATCCCACGCACGACGACGACCACGACCCAACTCAGATGCAGCACAATTGCGGCTCGGACCGTGCTCGCTCACTTTCCATTTGTCTCGACGTCCATCGCATGCGTGCACTTCTGAGTTCCTTGCGGCGACGATCGCGTCGGTGGCGGCCATGGGCGCCTGCTACGACACGTACGACTTCAAGAACATCGACTACCACTTCGACGTGATGCGCCAGCGCTTCTCGACGGTCCGCACCTTCCAGACGTACATCTACAGCAACAGCCGCAACGTGATTGACGCCGCGAGCGACCACGGCCTCGGCATCTACGCCGGTGTCTGGATCCGCGGCCCCGACTACGACAAGGACGTCCAGGCCGTCATTGACGGGTATTACCGCCACCCGAACGCGCTCAAGGCCGTCTTTGTCGGCAACGAAGACCTCGAGAACGGCTGGAACCAATGGCAAGTCATCGACAAGGTCAACGACGTCCGCAACCGCCTCCGCGCTGCTGGTGTCAACGTCCGCGTCGGGTCGGTGCAGACGGACGGCGGCTGGCTCCGAGCCCGGGACCTCTACAACGCGTGCGATATCGTCGGTGTCAACATCTACGCGTTCTTTGGCGGCACTCTCGAAGACCGGTGGACGCACATGGTCAACACGTACGGCGGCAGCAAACTCATGATCACAGAGACGGGGTGGCCGTTTGGCGGCGGCAACTACGGCAACCAAGTCGCTTCGTTTGACAACGCGGTCAAGCACTTTCACCGTGTCGCTGACTGGGTCCGTGCGGGCAATGGCGGCGAAGACGTCATGTACTTTATGTTCCACGACAACCACGGCAAGTGGCCCGAGTACGAAAAGCAGTTTGGTCTCGCCAACGCGGCCGGGCAGTGGAAGTTCGACTTTAGCACGCCCGTGAAAGGGTCGTGCTCGGCGCCCGAGTGGAACACCGACTACGAAGGCAACGATCTCTTCAACTTTGCGATCTCGGGCGACATGAACAGCCTCATCGCTCAGTGCTGTGCCAAGTGCACGTCAACATCCAACTGCGGCGGGTACTCGATCTTTGAGAACCGGTGCTACATCAAGTCGGCGATGACCGGTCGCAAGGGCGCCAACGGCGTCACCTCTGCGCGCCGGCAGTAAACCGATTGTGTGGTCGTTGGAGGTTTGAAACTGTTTGTAACGAGTATCCGTTTCACGTCTATATCATTGGTGTCGTGGCATCGCGTGCGTGCATCCTCTTCACATACACTGTACTATCGGTACTCGAGCGAGCGAACCAATCGCCATACAGTACCAAGCGCGACAGGGACCAAGGGCCCACATGTAAGAATCAAGACGCTCGGTTATTTACCCCAAATCAACAGCGTTGATCGATGTCATCTCAAGCCGTGAAATCCTGGACCGTGTTGGCGCGGATAACGCGGCAAATGCTGTGGAGGACGGTGCCCTGGACAAAGAAGAGGTGCTTCAGGTCGCGCCACTTGCAGCCATTGGCGTCCGGGTAAAAAAACAGAGTGGTGCCAGCACGTACTACATGAATGCAAGTCATGTGCTGCATCGGCGTTGGCGTCACCATGCTGCCTCTTGCGCGGTAGTTCTGCTCGATGGTCGTCACGTGGAAGACGCCACGCAAGCAGACGCGACGAATGGCGTCGGAAATGACCTTGGATCGCTGGCCGAGGGCGATCTTCTTGCGGTACGTAGCAGCGTCGATGGCGTAGCCTTTGGTGCCGAGAAAGCGTTGAAGCGTCGCCAAGAGCTCGACGGGCGCGGGATGGCCCGGTAGCACGTTCTTCGACGCGAGAAAGACGTCCACTTCATCGCTGGTCCAGCGCTTTCGGATGCCCTGGCACGATGCCGCTGCCTCCGCCACCATGACGAAGCAATTGCTGCGCGCCGTGGCCTGCGTGGCCCCCATTAGCTTGGGCGACTTCTTCGCCTTGCCTTGCGCGGGTTGAATGTCGAGAGAGCCCTGCGGCTGCGCGTCGTGGGTGCTGGCAGGTCCGCCAATGAAGGCTTCTTGCGGGGTCTCGCCGCTGTAGTGCGGCGATAGCGCAGGGGCACGTAGCTCTTCGTTGTGCGGGCGCTCACGGTTCCGTCGTGGCAGCTTGTCCCGTCGGTTGACCGGCCGCTGCTTGAAGGTGGCACACACCGTTCTCTTCTTCGCGATGCGCCGGTCTGTCAACGTTGCTCCCGCTGGCATGGCGCGCGTCCCAGAATTCGGTTTTTCGGGCCGTTTGACGTTCAACCTTTATCAATGCATACCCGAATTACTTCTCTAACTCATTATTTGTATGGTTTCAACCTCTATCAACAAATAGATACTTTCATTGGCAGTTGCAGCAAACGACCCATTTCCGCTCCCGCTCCTTCCCGTTGCGTGGTGGCTGCAGTCCGGGACGGACAAGACTTGACGGGTATAGAGGTCCGTGTCAGTTGCGTCTATCACCGGTGCCACTACGGGGCTGTGTCGCGATGCGTGGTCCACACCTCCGCTCCCGCTCCCTCGGCTTCGATGGCGGCAATGATGCGGCGAGCCAGACAAGACTCCTAGGGTATACATGCCCGTGTCAGTTGCGTCTTTCGCCGTTGCCGCCGCGCTGCCGTTGCGATGCGTGGTTGACGCCTCCGCTCCCGCTCCCTCCGCTGCGTGGTGGCTGCAGTCCGGGACGGACAAGACTTGACGGGTATAGAGGCTCGTGTCAGTTGCGTCTATCACCGGTGCCACCGCGGGGCCGAGTCGCGATGCGTGGTCCACCCATCCGCTCTCGCTTCCTCCACCCCGCCCGCCGCCCTGTTCCGCCACACCGCGCCGAGGCCTTCTATGCTCTGGTGTAGGGTGCATGACACTTGAAAGCTTCGTTTCAAAGTCGAATGGAGCCATGCACTGTCGTTCTCAAGGGCGCCCGTGTCCCACCACCCCGACACGGACGATCCGTCAACGACGATCGAATGCCAGAAAACGATGCCAGAAATTGACCTCTGATATCCGTTCGGCACGAGGCCCAACCGAGCGCGAACCACTCGTGCAAACGTAGCGCGTTCCTCGATGTACAAGGCGGCGGCGCTTGTTCGCTTGCTCTTGAAGGACAAAGTTTGGCAAAAACCAAAGAAAACGACCCGGCCGCTTCATTCCGTGGTTGAGCCACGCGAACGAGCTTTATGCCCGCTCAAGGCGATTGGTCAATGCAGATCTCGGCGCTCAACCACGAGGAGCCAGCGCACAGACTGATCGGCGCCGTGTTCCGTTCGGGTGCTTGGCAAGATGAGGCTACTCATCGGGTATTCCATTATGTGACGTCTAATACGGTCCGAATCCTGCTCGTGTGGACCAGCGTCCGCGACAAGGTGTTTTTCTCCGTACGGGATCCAGAACGGGGCTCGAACTCACGGCGCACCATGGCCTCTGTTCCGCTCCGACATGACGCGCACTCGACGAATAATTGCTACGCTGTGCCCTGAGAAGCCAAGTCGATGGCTGCGGCTGCTTGCAAAGCCGGCACCAGCGCGACACCGACCCATGCATACATATGCAATCTACGGATCAAGCACTAGCTAGATGCGAACGACGAGGCGACAGTCGGGTTCGAGGTCCTCGCGGCGCCACGAATGGCCCGTCACGTGCCCTACGCCCTCCTCCAACACGCCCTTCCACGCGACCTTTGCAAGTACACAATTTCCACTCATTTCGTCCTGATCCAAAGGTTGTCGCGTGCAGTGAGACGAGAAAAGCACGGCGAAAGGCACGATGCCTCCCGCGTACTAGTATCCCCATATGTCGTCGATGCATGAAAGTATCAATCTTTCGATTAAAAAGTGATATGTAACATGACGAAAACTGCCATCGCCAACCTCATTGGCCAAAACGCATCAACACCAAATGTGGACAGAAGAGTGACTTTAACTAGCGGTGGACACTTGTCGAACGACGGATTCCAGTGACCGCGATGTACACCTCGTACGTGCGTGCTTGAAGGATGCTGTACAATCGAATCGGACTTGGAGTGCGGCAGTGTTGAAACGAAATGCTGAGCGTCCGCTGTTTCACGCCTGTCGCCGCCATTGACGTCCGCCATAATACTGGGCGAGGACCCTTCGTTACTACATTCTCGATGCCAGCGTCGAGGCCGCTATTCTATTAAAAGTTAGATCACCGGCCACGCCGCTGGCTCGTCGTCGGTGCGACCCTGGGTGCAACCTCATACAAGCCGCCGTCTACCGCGATCGCCGCCTCGACCGACTTTGTTTCGGACGCAAGGACGACGCCAGCCATGCGGTCGTGGCCAAGAGTGCAAGAGGTTTTTGCATGTGTCCGTTGTCATCGAGGTAGCCCTACGTTGCCTTGATCGAGGCATTGTGGTCGCCACGAGACGCGCGGCTTGTGGTACCGTGTTGCATCCTTCCAGCGATCCATACGAAGGTATCTGCGCAAGGAGGGTTCACACGTCTAGCACCGTTAAACTGATGTATTGTGACAACGATGTTCTAAATGGTCCTACCGATTGAACCATGGGAGGGCATCCGATGTGTCGAAGCATTGACGGGGTCAAAGCGACGTGCGTGCTCACCTCGTCCCAGGTGTACGACCAGGAGCGATGCTACAGTATCTTTGATACAAATATTGGTATTACGCCATGCGGCATCGAGTCGGACGGCTCACTCGGCGTCGATGGCAATAGCACCGCGGCTCCTGTACGACAAGCAACGGGGTGCTATCGATATCTCGTCACGATCGGTCAAGTGCCGCGAACGATCTCCGACCACCTTCAATTCTGAGGCACAAATAAAATGGGATGTTTGATCGAAGCCCCACTGGGCACTGCTCTCGACTGAGTCTGAGTTCCATTGGCTACACACCCAAGCCAAACGTCCCGCCTACAGGATGATGAGTGCCAGCGGCATGCGAAATGGTTTCGGACGTCCTTCTTCATTCCGGTCTGCGCCTTCTACCGACCTCTCCTCCACGACAACCGGCACGCTTTTCTGCCACCGACGGTCGCCAACGCCCACAGACATGATCCGCTTCGTGACCTGATAATTGATAGCACGAGACGAACCACAGCACTTGCGACGAAGAAGGGAGTCCTTCCTGCTGCTACAACGTCGGCACGCGAGAGCCGTCCATCTCGATGCCGATTGCAATTACTGATTTCTTGCCCGAATCAGCGTTACTCGACAGGTCCTACTCCCACGAAGTGCGTCTCCAGCGTTTCGTCGTCGACAGATTGCACTGCGTGCACTCGAACCCGCGTTCTATCCACGACATATAATATCTATTGAAAAGAATCGCGTTCGCATCGTTCTCATCTGTTCTCAGGGCACTGATACCAGGTACCGCAACGTCCTGCCGTGTTGCTCACGCCGCTGGCAAGCCTCAAGCCTCGCGTTCGAACCGTCAATTCGCGCAACATATGATTTGCGGCCCATCACCCTAGCGTTACGAGCCCGCGCCTTGGAGGCACGCAGCTCTCGGCAGGCAAGGAAGGCGTCGCCTCGCGTGGCTTGCCTACCACGAGAACAAAAGCCAAGAGCCAACGCTGATGCTGGCACTGCCTATTACAGCCTGATATGATGATACACGCGTGTATCTGCGGTCCAGAAATCCAGCGAGCGGTCGTAACGCAGTGTATAAAGGTACGGAGATCATCGAACGCAGGCCGATGGCACCGAACGCCCGTCGCAGGCGCAAGCAGGCGTTTTGTATGAGGACCGAAGCTTCGGCCGTACCATGCGGAGGCGTGAGTGCAGCGTGGCCACGGAGGCAGACGACGCTTTTACAGGTCATTTGAAGATTTGCTTTGCCATGTTCAAGACGCTTTTCCTGGGTCTGGCGGCGACGATCGCGTCGGTCGCGTCCATGGGCATCTGCTACGACACGTACGACTACAAGAACATCGACAGCCACTTTAGCACGCTCGCCGGTCGCTTCTCGACGGTCCGCACCTTCCAGACGTACATCTACAGCGACAGCCGCAACGTGATTGACGCCGCGAGCGACCACGGCCTCGGCATCTACGCCGGTGTCTGGATCCGCGACGGCATGGACTTCAACAAGGAGATCCAGGCCGTCATTGACGGCTACAAGCGCCACCCGAACACGGTCAAGGCCGTCTTCGTCGGCAACGAGGACCTCGAGAACGGCTGGAACCAGTGGCAAGTCATCGACAAGATCAACGACGCCAAGGGCCGCTTCAAGGCCGCCGGCGTCAACGTCCGCGTCGGGTCGGTGCAGACCGACGGCGGTTGGCTCCGCAGCCAGGACCTTTACAACGCGTGCGATATCGTCGGTGTCAACATTTACGAGTTCTTTGGCGGCTCGCACGAAGACCGGTGGAACGCGGTCGTCAAGAAGTACGGCGGCAGCAAGCTCATGATCACAGAGACGGGCTGGCCGTTTGGCGGCGGCAACTACGGCAACCAAGTCGCTTCGTTTGACAACGCGGTCAAGCACTTTAACAAGGTCCGGTCCTGGATGAGCGCGGGCCACGGCGGCGAAGACGTCATGTACTTCATGTTCCACGACAACAAGGGCAAATCGCCCGACTACGAAAAGCAGTTCGGCCTCGCCGATGCCAGCGGCAAGTGGAAGTTTGACTTCTCCGGTGCTGGTCCCGCGCCGCAGCCCAACCCGCAGCCCAACCCGCAGCCGAACCCGCAGCCCAACCCGCAGCCCAACCCGAGCCCGGCACCCCAGCCCAACCCGAGCCCGGCACCCCAGCCCAACCCGAGCCCGGCACCGCCGAGCGACAAGAAGTGCGGTGGCGTCGAGTGGAACACCGACTACCCGGGCAACGACATGTTCAACTTTGCGATGGCCGGTGACATGGGCAGCCTCATGAACAAGTGCTGCGGCAAGTGCCTCTCAACCTCGGGCTGCGCTGGCTACGCGATCTTGAACAGCCGTTGCTACATCAAGTCGGCGCTCGGAGAGAAGAAGGGAGCGAGCGGTGTCACGACCATGCGCCTGCAGTAAACGATCGCCCATACACTACCTACACCTATTCTATGAGTTTCTTGATTAACGTATGCTGACAATATTATCCATCACTGTCCAAGAACCAATGTCATGGGTTGTTGCTGTTCTGGGTGCGTTTATCGCTTTAACGTAGTTTAAACGCGTGGTTAAAATTGAACCTCGCGAACAAAACACGTTAAAGCGCTTAAAGCGATTTAATCATCATGTGTATCCGGACATATTCCGGATAAACAGGTGCAACCTCGGGAAGGCCAACGACGATGGCACCGCTGACGACGCTGCCCGAGGTGCCAGCCCATCACACGCGCCTGTACCTCTGCCGCCACGGCGAGACGCGTACGCTGCCTTCCCACAATCCCTTCTTGGTAGCGTCATGTACTTTGCCATGTAGAGTTCAACGTCGACGGCTGCTTCCAGGGCAGTGGCATCGACAGCGTTCTCACCGCGCACGGTGCAGCGCAAGCACACGCGCTTGGCCTTGCGTTTCGCGACATTCCGCTGGATGCTGTCTTCTCAAGCACGCTCTTGCGGGCCAAGGCGACGGCCGCGCAGATCCAGCGGCACCACGCGGTCACGGTCACGACGGGCACGATCGATGGCATCCAAGAAATGCACTTTGGCGCATACGAAGGCAAGCAGCTCGAGTCGCACCAAGCCGAGTTCCATGCCGTCGTCGACAGATGGGCGGCCGGGGACCTCGACGTCGCGTGGCCCGGCGGTGAGTCGGCGACCGGCGTTGCGGCGCGGGGCACCACCGCGCTGGAAGCGCTTCTGCGGGCGGCCCCCGAACGGCGCCACGTGGCCGTCGTGTGCCACAGCCGGTTCAACCGCATCGTCTTGGCATCGCTTGTGCATCAGGATCTACGTGCGATGGCGCACATCGTCCAAGACAACACGTGCGTTAACGTCCTCGACTACGACCACGCGACGCGCTCGTTCCACGCCATTCTCATCAACAACACGGACCATTGGCGCTACCTTGCGACATCATAGATGGATGTCTGCCTCGTTTCGTCATTAATAACTCGGAGTATGCGACGACGAGCTCTCATAGCTGCTGTGATGCTTTGTGTCACGTCGTTATGGTAATTTAGACCATGGGTAATCTGTGCATAGTTTCAGTTGGTCTAGATTATATTGATCGCCGCTGGTCGATTTCCAACACTACTGTAGTAGCCTTGCTCGTGCCACCCCCACGCCTCGGTTGCGGCCACGCCTCATCGCGTCGGCGCCACACGGGACGTGCGAGTCCACCGCCACTCCACTGGCACTCTCCTCCACGAAAATAGCGTGGTGAGCCGCCACGATTCCTTCTCTTGGCCTCGTCCAAAGCGCTCCAAGACACGTGGCAATGGAGGTCCTGTCTTGATGGGCATGGGATTCAACCTGGGATTCAACATGGTCGTCATCGCACTTCAGCAAGAGTCGTATTGATATACTGTAAATAGTGTTAGTTTGTCTGGCTGCACCCAACTGGTAGAGGCCTTTCTGAGAACTCGCGACGACGACGACGACGACGAGAGAGCATGCAAGCCATCTTTGACGACTTTGCGACGCTGCCGCTGGACGAGTATGCGCTTCTTCCGACCGACTCGCTCCTCCTGGAGGACGTCGACGCCTTCTTCGCGCCGGCCACGACGTCGTCGCCGGCCTCGAGCGACCACTGCACGACGAGCGACGCGGGCTCGGAGGACCTGCCGCCGCCGCCGCCCAAGAAGATCAACGTGAGCCGCAAGCGCCAGCGCGACGAGATCGACTATCTGCGTGCCAAGGTGGTCGAGCTCGAGTCGCACCTCTCGGTGCTGCAAGCTGTCGAGGCGCCGCCTGCGACGGTCTCGCCGTGGCAGGCTCTGGCGCGGCAGGTTCGCCTCGAGAAGGACGCTGCGATCCTCGAACGCGAGCAGCTCAAGCTCGAGCTCGCCGACCAGATTGAGTTTGGCAAGACGCTCGAAGCGCTCTTGATGAAGCGGCCGAAGCTCGCGGCGCTGCCGCAGCTCGACGCCGATCAGTGGAAGCTGTACCGCCTCGTACGAGACCCAACGCTGCGGCGTGAAGCGGTCGCCAACATCCTCGCACACCAGTACGAAGCGCTTCCTGGTGCGCTCATCGAGTCGAACCTGCTCGAGCAAGAAGACGATGTCACGGCCTTTGCCCCGCATTTGGCCAAGCACTTTGACGACCAGCTCATCACAACCGCCACGTACTGCAAAACGCTCGCGTACGACATGCACACGGTGGCTCGCATGACGTGGCTCCTCCTCTCGGCGGGCTGCAGTCTTCACCGCAAGAACTTCCAGGTAATACCTCGCCTACGACGGAAGGCTAACTTGGGTGTTTTTAGCGCCTCGAAAAGTTCGACGACGACACGATCTACATTGCAAACGAAGGTCGTTGGGAGTCCATCCTCAACCAGACGCGTCTGCTCATGAAGCGCTTCACCGAGGCGGACCGCACGGTGTTTGTTGTGCGGTATGCAACGCCTCTACCATGTACAATGTGACATTTAAGAATTCTCTATTATATAATAGGACGATCCTCGACGACGAACTCAATCCGCACGCACCGGACGCGCTCGTCAACCACAAGAGCGCCTGGTAATTACGCTCGTATTTTCCAGTGCCTAAGTTCACATTAGGTTTGTCGTCGAACCCATTGCGGGCCAGCCCGGGTGCCGCATCAAATATTTTCAAAAAATGACGCTACCCATGGTCCAGTCGGAGGTCCTTCTGACGCACCCCAAGTTCTCGGACGTCAACTCGCCCTACTACCGCATTGGCAACTTTACCGACGCAGCCATGATGTCGCTGCGCGAAATGGTTGGCGAGTTCAATTCCCAGCTCGAGCTCCTCCTCCAGCGCGCCGAGTAATTACGTAGAACCAGTCGATATATGATAGACACATGTACGTACAACGTGTCGTAGCGTTGGCGACTGGACGAGGGTTCGATCCCGCAGCGTGCCTTGTTTTTGGCGATGGCGGGGGTTACGAGGGACCACCATGCCGCCGCGCCTCGCCTTGGGCTGCTCGACGTCTAGTGCGTGACGAGCGTCGTAATGCCATCAGCGCCTCGCCACGTGCAAAGCGGGCTGAACGAGGCGCCCGATCCACGTTCGTGCCACAACAACAATCCAATCCAATCACACCGACGGCTTTAACTGCGATCACCACAAGGGCAGGGCAAGGGAACACTACGGGCTCCTTGGGGCAGTGTCAACACACGCACCCTCGTCATAATAGACCACGTTGTTCGCAAGATTCATTCATGCACAAGGCTTATTTCAAGGATCCAAGATTGGATGTCCCCTTGCTACACCATCACCACACACCCGACACGTACGTGCTTCCTACGCGTCCTTCTTGTCGCACGGGCGGTACGCGGCACAGTACATGCCTTCGAACACGAGCGTCGGAAAGTACGTCACATGAGCATACTCGTAGCGGACCTTCTTGAGCGACCCCTCGTCTTCGAGCGCCAGCAACGTCGCTTGCTCCTTGGCGAGCCCATGGGCCAGCACTTGCAGGAGCGAGCCGAAGTACCCGTAGCAGTACAACGTCAGCAGCGGCTGGCGCGTCCAAATGCCCAGCGACCGGCCGACGAGTGCACCAAACAGCACGGTAGGTAGCGTGGGGCGGGGCAGTGCGGCCAAGAGCACCAAGACGGTGCAAAAGCCAAGCGTATAGGGCACCCCAACGTCACTTGGCGCGGGTGGCGACGTCTCCAGGTACATCCAACCAACGTGCAAGAGCCCGAGGAAGATGGTGACTTGCGCCGCCGCGCCGAGGCGAGCGTACCCCGGCACAGAGACACCCGACACGAGGGCGACAAGGACGTAGAGGACCAGTGGCACCAGCGTCAACGCGGTTGGCTGCTGGAGAAGCACCGGTGCCGCCGCGTAGGCAGCCACGATGCTCGCAACGGCAGCCACGTTGCACCAGATCGGCGCCGTCGTCGCGCCGAGCACCAAGTAGACCGACCAGAGCAGCGCAGTCGCCAGCGAAAACGGACGTGCACGCGACCCCGTCACGGTCATGTCCAGCAGCGTGAGAAAGCAAAAGTTGCCCGAAAGCTGCACGAGGAGGCATACAAAGTGCAGCGCGAGGTTGGCGCGCGTGGCGTGGTGCGGGGCAAAGTGGGCGACGGCCACGGGGTACGTGTCGCCGACGAGGCGGTTGAGCAGCGGCTTCCACGGGAAGCTGTAGAACTGCGGGCTCGCAAAGAGCACCACTTGGTAGATGAGCGCTGGCTGCGTCGTCGGAGTTGGCGACGCCGCGGGGCGGCCTTGGACGGAGTCGGTTGCATTGCTGTCGTGCAAGAGTACAAGTGAGCTGTCGTCCGTGCGGTGGCGCATTGTCAAGCAGAAAGGGCACCAACGGTCACACCGCAATACAAAAACCAAGACAATTCAGGACGCGACGTTGGACAAGATGCGTGGGACGTAGCCGTGGATGTGCTCCACGCTGTGCGAAACGTAGAACAAGCAACGCCAGTTCGCATTGTCTCGTCCCCTAGTACAAAGCAGCCACCACTTGCACGTTACAGCTAAGCGTGCTATCGTTGCCCGGATAAAAACATCCGTATCCGGACGTGCTTTGACAAGGCATTGCGGTCGCTGTAGGCCTCCAGCGCCGACGCGGCGTGGTGATTAAAACTCCCTAATGTGTACTCTAGATACGTGCCAAGTATGAGCGATTTCATTTTCAATCACGATTTGGCCGTCCGACTTGCCTTGCACGGGCTGCCTCCATTCTGCGGCGCATTTTGTACGATATGATTGGCAAAAAGATTGAAAATAGTGGCGAAACCCGCACATTTTAACCAATCCATGACGCCTCAGCACCTCAGACACTGGGCAAAACACCGCCGACACGCAGGTGGCCGACACGTGGGTGGCCGACACGTATCTTGCAGCTTTGACGGGGGGAAACTTTTGTGCGTTTGATGATGGACGAGCTGGCAAGTTGCAGCAACGTCCTTCAGTGTTCACTATTTCCAGCAACGTCATTAGCAGTCGACGTCACAGCCATTGAGGATGCCAACACCAACAAGTAATGTCAACATTCGCTTCTCGGTCATGGGACGGTCCTACGCGGGAGCGCTACGCAGCCTTTTTCGTGTGGCGCGGGCGACTCGCAGCCTTGTAGATGCCTTCAAACAGCAACGTCGGAAAGTACGTCACGTGGGCATATTCGTAGCGGACCTTCTTGAGCGACTCTTCGTCTTCGAGCGCCAAGAGCGTCGCTTGCTCGTTCACGAGGCGATGCGCGAGGCCTTGCAGAAGCGCGCCAAAGTACCCGTAGCAGTACATCGTCAGCAGCGGCTGGCGTGTCCAAATGCCCAGCGACCGGCCGACGAGCGCACCAAACAGCACGGTGGGAACAGCGGGGTTGGGCAGCGCTGCCAAGAGCGCCAGGACACTCCCAAAACCGATCGCTGACGGGATTGCAACGTCCATCGGCGCGGGCGGCAGCGACGCAAGGTACGTCCATCCACTCTGCAGCACCGCCAAGAAAAGCGCTACGAGAACGGCGGGCAGGACGCGTGGCAGACCACGGGCCAAGATCGCATACGACAGCGCAACAAGGACGTAGAGGACCAGTGGCACTAGCGTCAACGCGGTTGGCTGCTGGAGAAGCACCGGTGCCGCCGCGTAGGCAGCCACGATGCTCGCAACGGCAGCCACGTTGCACCAGATCGGCGCCGTTGTCGCGCCGAGCACCAAGTAGACCGACCAGAGCAGCGCGGTCGCCAGCGAAAAAGGACGCGCGCGCGACCCCGTCACGGTCATGTCCAGCAGCGTGAGAAAGCAAAAGTTGCCCGAGAGCTGCACGAGGAGGCACACAAAATGCAGCGCGAGGTTGGCGCGCGTGGCGTGGTGCGGGGCAAAGTGGGCGACGGCCACGGGGTACGTGTCGCCGACGAGGCGGTTGAGCAGCGGCTTCCACGGGAAGCTGTAGAACTGCGGGCTCGCAAAGAGCACGACCTGGTAAAGCACCGTCGCCACCGCCCGTTGTGCCATCGTCGGCCACGTCAAAATGCCAAATCTGGGCGGGTTAGAATGATGGTCGTTAGTGACGGCTGTCCAATCAAACGTCAATGCGACGGAGTGGGCGATGGTTTGAGATCAACGCATGTGGTCCTCGCACCCCTTGCACACACGACTCAATCGAGTCGTGTCTTTGGTCCACATCTCCATCGGGACGCTGCTCCAGAACGGCTCTACAAAATCTATGGGGTCGATCGTGAAGGCATCCCTCCGATGTTGCCACTGCCGCGACAAGCTCAAGGACTCTCAAGTTTGCAAACGCTATCTGTGCGACCTCTGCTTCAACGGCAAGGGATCCGGCATCCTGAACACAAGGGAATCAAAACTGTTGTATTCGCTTGCCAAATTGCGGGACGAGCAGGCAAGAATGACGTCACCCGCAGTGCAATCGCTCGACGGAGAGTAATAGTTTCTGTTTTCGTGGCCTGCCGAGCGATGACTTTGGCGCCAAATTTGGTGGTTAGCGCGTTGAAAACCTTCTGAGCCACACACACGTTTTCTATGCTCTCCACCTCTCGCGCCTGCGCTGCATTGATGCAAGTACACTAGAGCAGTGTATGGCTCGAGGTCGCTATGTGCAATGCCATTGGCTGGCTCGCCATGGATTTCATGATAGTTTTATCCAATAAAAAGAGCGACGGCACGGGGATGTTCGAGCCTTTTCTCGAAGTTTTTCCGAAGTTGGTAACATTCGAAGGCCCAACGACCAATCAGCTGTCGGTGTCTCTTGGCCAATGCTATGGGTTTGCCCTTGTGCAGATTGTCACCACAATCGAATCCTTCCAGCATGGCTCGCAAGTCCGCCGCCGCCAAGGCCACCACCGCCACGACCACGGTCGAGAAGAAGACGCTCGAGCCCGGCTTCATCGGCGAGCAGCTCAAGCCCGGCCACTCGCTCACGCTTGAGAACCCGACGGAGGAGCTCGCGCTCCAGCTCACGACGGCCGCGCTCGACCATACGGCGACGGCTGGCCGCACGACGCTCTACATTGCGACCGAGCGCAACCCGACCAAGATCGCCGTGTGCACTTTGGATGCGGACAAGTTCCCGCAGTGGAACGTCGGCCAGACCTTCTCGCCCATGGACGGCGAAGTCTCGTTCAGCGTCGAGGGCACCAACACGATTCACTTGACGGGCTTTGTCGACGCCGAAATGGACGGCGACATGGACCCCGAGGACGACATGTACGGCAGCGACGACGACGACCAGGACATGCTCGACATGGAAGAGGAAATGGACTCGGAGGATGAGGGCGAGGACGACGAAGACGTCGAGGACTCGGGTCGCTTTGAAGTCATCGAGGAAGTCCAGAAGGGCGCCAAGAAGGAGGCTGAGAAGAAGGAAGCTAAGAAAGAGGCCACGCCCGAGAAGAAGGAAGCCAAGAAGGAGGCCACGCCCGAGAAGAAGGAAGTCAAGAAGGAGGTTGAGAAGAAGGACGCCAAGAAGCGCCCGGCTGAGGAGTCGGCCAAGGACGCCAAGAAGGCCAAGGTGCTCAAGCAGCTCAAGGGCGGCGTCACGGTCGAGGAGCTCGTCATCGGCAAGGGCGCGGTGGCGCAGAAGGGCCGCAAGGTGCAGATCCTCTACAAGGGCACGCTCGCCAAGAACGGCAAGCAGTTCGACGCCAACACGAACCGCAAGAGCCCGTTCGCGTTCCGCCTCGGCGTCGGTGACGTCATCGCGGGCTTCGACATTGGCGTCGAAGGCATGCGCGTCGGCGGCAAGCGCATCGTCAACATCCCGTCCAAGATGGGCTACGGCGCGCGCGGCGCGGGCAAGGACATCCCGGGCAACTCGGACCTTGTCTTTGAAATTGAACTCATGAACGCTTAAACACACCAATATAACAATATTCCATAGACTTACAACGTCGCAGCTCTGCAAACAAGTCGTGCTAGTGTCTCTCTTTACACTCTCAAGAGGAGTTGGTCTTCCCTCGCACCGGCCCGAATGGACCCACGTGCGTCTTGTATCAAGTTTTCACTTGATACTTTTTCATGTCCTCGCACATGATGGTGTCTTTAGCGATCGAATTCGTCCGAACTTGACACTCAAACCGTAATTCGATGGGCTAGCGGCCCATGTGTTGTGCGTCCTCTTCATGCTACAACGACGACTTTACGACTCCGTCTTCACTCGCTCGCCTGCGCAGGAGTCGTGCCCTCGCGCTCCATTTCAAGCAACCTTTAGAGACAAACGGGAGCGCATGCAGTACATGTGTAGAGCAAAGTCGTCTCCAACCCAAGGACAATGTGTACATCAGTACAATCGAGACGAATCCATTTATCCAATCGTAAATTATAGAGTTTTATCGTTATCGTTTAGGGTTTCGACGAGTCACTGTGGATGACGGCGCCCGTCGTGCCGTGCTCGGACCGGTGTGTCATGGCAATCTCGAGGACGCGGCAGTCGATGACGACTTCGGGGCCGTACGACGCACCGCGCCGCGCCAGCGCCTTGTCGACTTGGCCGCCGCTCGCAAAGCAGCCCGGCCAAAGTTGGCGGCCGCCAAGTCCGTATCCAACAATCCCACGTGCTTGAGCGCGGCCGCAATCTAAATACATTTTCCGTTCTGAAATCAGGACATTTGTCGAAGGGAATACCAATTCCGAGCAAAAAAAGCCCGACAGCGTCGCATTGGTCTCTTCTTGCTTGACCAGTTTGCCGATCGTCATCACGTACGGCTTGCCCTCGACCTGACGAGGTGACATGATTGATACCACAGTTCGTTTACGTCCAATGCGGACCTGGTTGGCAAAGGCGGCGAGCTCGCTCCCGACGTCCGCGAGGTCCATCGTCGGTGGCAACGACAGCTTGCGGAGCGCCATGTACGTTGTAAAGCAGGATGTGTAGGCCAAAATGCGGGGCACCTACATGTACACTAGGCCTCGTGTTGAATCGCACGTCACCATACGAGCGGGAAGATGGTGACGCCGTCGCCGGTTGCTTCCAAAAGCATGAGTCGGTGGCGCGACGTCGGCGCGTCGACAACGATCCCGACATGGTCCCACTCCGCCCCCGTGACCTAGTCGTCGTCGTATTATCAGACAACTTGTCTTCAAAAAGACAAGTTGTACCGAGCGCTGGACCCCGCTCATGGGGTTCTTCGACCGAAAGAGCACCAAGTCGCCGACCGAGACGAACCGATGCAGAATGCGCAAGTGCACCACGTCCCGGGGAATGCCCGAGGCGCGCTCGTGCTCGAGCGACGTCGTCGACACCGCTACAGGACGTACGATGAGCCGTCTATTAAAAAAGCCGTCTCTTCTACAACAACGGACCGCCAAGGAAAGAGAGGAACCGGGGCGACTCCATGACGCCCGGCATCGGCAGTAGCTGTCGCAAGAAGCTCTCGAGGGCGATCTGGCGCTCCGAGACGAACGCTTCGTCGACACTCGGGAGCCTACGCATTGTAGCTCTCAGGTCAGCAGTATACAAGCCTTTTCGAGCCGTTCACACCAGGTTTTCGGCGGCAGCGCAGGCAGCACCATCGATAGTTCACTCGAAAGCTGCGTGTGGAGGTCGCAAAAGTCGCGGTACCGACGCGTCACGTGCCACTTGAGCTCGCCATGACACACGGAGATGCAATACATCTACCATACATTTGCTTTGCATGCAACACGAAAGAGACAAGACGGCGTTGTGTACCGTGTAGATGGCCTCGGAGAGGTCTTTGACCGTCTTGCTGGACGAGATGGCGAGTTCAAATTCGGTGGGCAAGGCCGACGACGCCGGCACGAGCCGCAGCTGGAGGCTCGGCACGAGCTCTTCGCAAACACTCGAGCACGTGTGCTGCCAGTGGTCGTACGCCACCGTGAGCGCTGGCGGCTCGCGTTTCCCGACGAGCTCGTCGAGCCGGACATCTTCTTCTCGCTTCCAAATCGTCTGCGGGTTGGACGGCGGCAGTTCGTTGCAGCTGCAGCGAGAGGCGAGGCCGCACGACAGACACGCGTCCAGCTGGAACACGGACAAGGCTTCTTCAACCGCACGGTAGGAGCTGCATTCTTTGGCGCCACCGAGTTCGTCGACGACGACCACGTCGACCCAGAGGTTGTCCCGCAGAAGCACGTGCACGATTTTCATGTGCTCGTGGGAGGCGCGGGCGGCGTTCACCATGAAGAGCTTGATCTCGACCTCTTCGCGACCTGTTGACGCCTTCTTGAAGGTGATCGCATATGTGTCCTGAAGGATGTTGAGATCCAGGTCCATGGGCGGCGCCGAGATGGACGATGCCATCGACGACGACGACGCGCCGCTGGCTTCGAGCGGATCGCTCGATTCGGCGAGCTGGCACCCGCGGGCATACGCGTAGGCCTCGTTCATGGACACGGACGTCCGGGATGCAAGCGAGGATGAGGATGCGACCGAGATCATGTCGTTCGAGAGCATTGGAATCGCCGACTCGTTCGTTCTCGGCGGGCTCGCGTACAGGGACGCCGTGTCGTCGGTCGGCGCTGGCGTCGGTGGCCGGACGCTGGCCTCGCGCCGGCCACGCAGGAAGAGAAACACAATCTTCTTGATCAAGCCCGCGGGCAAACACGCGAGCTTGCAGTTGGTCGACTCGAGGCGAAGGCGGCTGCTGCCATCGACGTGCACGTGCAGCGTCTTGAGCTTGAAGCGCTGCGGACACGCCTAGGTCGAGGGCATGAGCGCCATGAAGAGGACGTCATTCTCTGCGTACGTGGCGGTCGCCGGTGCGCGCGCCGTCGAGGCGGGCGTCGCCGAAGCACGTGGTCGCGCAGCACACGAGGCCGTCCCAGCCCATGCTGGTAGCAGCGTCGAAATGGCCGTTTGCGCCCGAGCAAGTGCAGCACGATGGACTCATGGTATTGTATTATCTCGATGTTTGTATGCGCGTTGGTCGAACGTAAAAAAAGGGTATAAGCACGGCCATTGCAATCTTTTTCGCCGCGTCTCATTGGTAGAAATACTGATACAAGATGCTCGTGTAGCCAATGAGCGCATGCGGATTGAAGCGGTGCCGGCCCGAGCGACCGAGGCGCCTCTGCGTTCACTTCATCGGCGGCGACGTGTCGCTTCATATGCCGCCGCCTTGCCTCAGTACAAGCTAGGGAGGTTGCCTTGGTACGATGCAGCGGCGGCGACGCATGCGCCGCTTCCTGCACAGGGCGAGAGCCAGCGGTCGGTCGTGACACCGTAGAAGCCAAGCGCATGATGTCTCGAGAAGACTCACGGCGAATTGACTGCCATGAAAAGCATCGCAGCTGAGAGCTTAGTGGCAGTGCAGCTGAGAGCTTAGTGGCACCGCAGCTGAGATCTTAGTGGTACTGCAACAGAGAGCCCTGCGGTGTGCGCCTGAAGAAAGCGACCCCACCAAGCTTGTCCAGAAACGGTTGATTCGCACCGTATCAGCTGCTACAATCTACAATGCACACACTCTGCAACGCGCCGACATCCGCTTTCAGATTCCAGAAGCGTCGGGTCTGTTCATTTCGCTTGGCCGAGAGCCAAGAGCCAAGGCTCGTTGGCACACGGTTGCCACGCACCGAGATCGATCAGCTGCCAATTTCCCAATAACTTTCTTTCTGTGCAGTGCGACAACAGTCGTCGTCCATGCGCGTACGCTCCTCGTTCGAGTTTGATCGATTGCATTGCAACATTCTAGCAACACGTTGTCAACGAACGACCAAGTCGAGACATCGCGTGTCTCTCTGATTGCAGAAGCAACCAGGATCGGGCAGCGACGCAAAGGCACTTTACAGCACAGGCGGTGACACGAGCTTGTGGAGGATTGATGGCGCGAGCGCTGCAAGACTTGCTTCGCATGCCGCGTGCAGCTGATCATGGCCATGCACGAGCGTCCCGAGGCGCACGCTCGTCTCGTGAGCATCCGCTTCGTCCGCTTTGCGAGCCAGCGCGTGGGCCACAAGAGCGGCGACATACTCTTGGGCAACCGCGGGGTGCTGCTGGCAGAACCGAGCAGCGAGCCACGGCGAGAGGTCCAGCAACCTACTCCATCCCGCAATCCAACGACATGTCGGCGTGGGCACGTACTGGGCTACGTGGGTCGTCAGAAGGGATGCGAGTCCGTCCGCGAGATCGTTGTGCGTTTGGGTTGCCGTCGGTGGCCATGCCAGCACGAGCGCAGCGTACACTACAATGTCCTAGAGCACTTGCGTGTCGTCTACTTGTTTAGGGAGACATTGGTGTACCTTCTCAAGACTAGACTTATTGTTTGCAGACGAAGCGGTATTGAAAAACGCTGACACGATCGCTCGACACTCGTCATGGGACTTGGTCGTCGCGAGCAGCTGGTGCTGGAAGCTGGTGGCGAGCGCAGCGACCTGCAGCGTCCGGCGTTGCAACTGCCAGTGCTCCAAGGCCGGGTAGCGAAGCGTGTGATGGGCCACTAGAGACACGCGTCATCGCTTGGGGCTTGAAGAGTCGTTGGCGGTCGTACGAGTGATGTGCATACAAGGCAGCGCGTCGCCGAGGGCATGGGCGAGATCGAAGAGCGTATCCGTCGTCGCTTGCTCTTCTAGCCAGTGGACAATGTCCTGCACAAGTACATACTGTCTACTTCGCCGTGGACTCGAGAACGTACGCTGGCGAGTGCATGACCGGGGTCGTCCACGCGCCGGTAGAGGTCGCAGACACTATGGAGCAGCTCCAGGCGGCTCGGGTGCGTCAAGAGAAAAGGCGAGGTGACGACCGCGGTAAGCACATCACGCGGCGCTACACGGAGGTAGAAGCTGTGGATCGCAATGCTAGCAGTGGGATCCGCGTACCGCTGCGAAGCTGCGCGGCGGTGGTTGAAGTTGTACTAGGCGGCGGCGCCTGCTGCTGCAGATAGAGCGCCCAGTCCCATGCACGCTGCAATGCCAAGTTGCTCCATGTGTGCAGCTTGCTCGACTGCGCGTCGTGGAGGATGCGATGGAACATGTCCAGGTGGCTACGGACCGGCCCGGCCACTGAGCTGCCGCTATCGTTGCTGCCCATGCCCGTTATCCGGAACTGTCGGGCGCAAGATGCCTGCTGCGGTACATGTCGCTTGCGAGTAAGCATATGCGGTGTTCCAATCAGATGTTGAGACAGAATACATTTTCTGTATGTCGTTTATAAATACCATTCGACGGCATGTGATAAGATACAAAACTGACCCAACGTTGGTTCGAGCATGCTCTGGGAAGCCTACGTCGTCGCCGCCGAGCTCGTGCTGAGCCTCGTGGGCTGCGTCTGGGCCATTCGACAGACGTCGCCTGGGATCGAGTACACACAGCTGCGCCTCACGCCTCGGCCGCGGTCGGGCCGGCTTCGATGCGCGTTCCAAGCGGCTTGTTTCGTCTTCTTCGTGAGCGTCCTCGTGGCCGAGCTCGTAAAGACGCATGGCCACGGCCTTGCCTTCTACACATGCTGGAACTTTATCCTGCAGATCGTCTACTGGGCGTGGGCCCTCCTTGACGCGCGTGGCGTGAGTCGCGGCCGGCGCGTCCTTCTCGATGTGGTCTTTCCAGCGAGCCTCCTTGTCATGGTCGTCGTTTGGGTCATTTTGTACCCGATGGCCAAGGCGGCGCACGCGACCGACCAACTTCTCAATTGGACGAGCTACGTGCAGCATGGTATCAACGTTCCGTTGCTCGGCCTCGAGTTTTACTTCGTGTGCGCCGACAGCATACCGATGGGCATGGGCGGCCTCCCGCTCCTCGTGCTCTGGGGCACGATCTATGGCGTCGCCGCATGGATCATCCACGAAGTCACGAGCTTTTGGCCGTACCCGTTCATGAAGCTCGAGTCACCGTACGCACCGCTGTGGTATCTCTTGGTTTGTGTGCTCCATATTGCTTTCTTTGGCGTCACGAAAGGCCTGAGCTGGCTCGCGTGGCGACCTTTGCACTTGAAAGCCAGCCGCGTCGGGTCACTGGATACGAACGGCAGTGCGACCGCCCGTCTTCTTGGCGACGACACGGTCCGCGTCTAGGATCGATCCACTGTACCGTAGACGGCACCATCCACTGTTTGAATGTTTGAATGCAGTCGAACTGAAGAGCGTACTGTACGAATGCGTGGTTCTACAGTACATGATCTTCTCGAGCTACATTTTCCCCAGATCGTTCCTGCGTCTCGGTGGCCATGTCGCAGTGGCGTGTCTTTGGGATCCGTGAGCTGGACCGGGGCGCACTTGCTTGGCCCTTAGCGATCGATTTGCACAGCTCGCAAGCTTCTTCAACCAGCGCATTCGGTGGTACCGGTAGCAGCACCGGCGTGCGTTGCTGGCGTGCGCGCCTCGTGGATCATGTGGCTACTACTGCGTGTCTCTCGTTGGTTGGTGGTGGTTGTTGTCTTGAAGCTACCGCTTCAATCCTCATGCACACCCACGACGACGCTGTGCGCGTCTCTGCCGCCGAGTTCTTGGACATCATGCTTACACGGGGTGTTAACTTACATTGATATAATTTTAGGTTACAGCGATGGCTTTACGGGCGGTCGACGAGGTGCGTCGTGTGGTTGATGGCGACGGCGGTGTACGTGCCCTTGACGCGGTTGTAGTCAAGCACGTTGACACATGTATTGTCCTGCGGGATCGGCGGGTTCTCGACCGGAATCGACAAGAGCTCGGCGAGAATGATCTTGTTGAAGCGGCCATGGCACACGAACGCAATGTGGTCGTCGTCGCTCCCGGCCGCGAGCTCGTGCAGCATCGCGACTCCGCGCTTCTTGACGTCGAGCGGGCACTCGCCCGATGGAAAGCGCGCGTTGGCGTCGAGGATGCCACGGCGCCACTTGGCGTAGATCTCGTGGAGGAAGGCCGCGTTCTGCGTACGGGGCGTGCCCTCGAGCGTGCCAAAGCTCATTTCTTCGAGGTCGGTGAACGCGCCCGTCTTGGTCGTCGGGTGGGCGTGCTGGATGCAGGCGGCGGTCTCCTTGGCGCGAGCCAGCGCGCTGCTGTACACGGCGTCTAACGGGATGTCCTTGAAGGACCGCGCGAGCTGCTGCGCCTGCTTGTGCCCGTTCTTGTTGAGTCGCATGTTGACACCGCGGCCTTGGAGGATACCAGCGACGTTGTAGTCGGTCTCGCCGTGGCGGCAGAGGTAGATGCGGGTGCAGCCCTCTTGCAGAGGTGGGAGGCATTGGCTCAGAGTGCGCATGATGAGCTGGCGTGTGCTGGAGCCGGCGAAAGTCGAAATGATCTCCAGAGGCATGATGGTGTTCACCAAGCCTCTCTCGCAGAAATGAAAAAGCCACCCAATTTGCACGGTTTCACGTGTTATAACGCCTCGAGGAATAGGCATGGCTAAATGCACGCCACTTGAAGGCAATGGAATGAATGGCAGTGCATGCATATTGGTACGTGAGGGACTTCGACGGAGACAGCATCGATGCATATACCTGCTCTTTCTAGGACTTGAGAGGTAGAGGTCTGAAGGGTGCAAGGTACACACTGTATAAAAAGAAACGGGTTGCGAATCTCAACAGCAGCGAGATTCAATCGAGGTACTCGCACACACACAGCCACTTAGAAGCGTGCGCTTGGGTCGCAGCCACTTCGCTTTTCACTAGTAATATAGCTGGAAGAAGTCAGGCAAGCCGTATCTCGTGCAACCTGTGGGGATCAATGTGGATCCCACCATGGGTTGCCTTGACCGACGTGTCCTCAAGGCTGGCTTGGCGGGCACAAGAATTGGGTGCATGTAGCCCCGAGCCAGCGCTCGCTCTTGTCTCATTTTGATTGGCGACGTCGGCGATCTGCAAAGTTATAACACCCGTCCTGCGACACTCGGCCTCGCCAGCTTGCGCTCGAGACACGCTGCTGATTGGTTGAAAAGCATGCGAAATGCAATATGTCGGGCATAATGGCCAATCATATCGCTGTCGCGCCATAAACAGGGCTCGCTGGATTTCGAGCTGCATGTTGATGGAAGCTCTGAAGAATGCCCATCCAGCCAGCGATTCATCGTCTTCTTCAAGACTCTACCCTCCGCATGCGCCCACAACCAACGACTAACTAACTAACGATACTTTCATTCCCGCAGCAGCATGATCCTATGATACGAGCGTCGAATCGTGCTACAATTGTAGTGCTGAGCTCATGCTGCAAGACCTGGCCCGTCGAGTAGCCGCGTCAGACGACGCGACGAGCCAACTCGGCGAGATGGAGAACACAGTGCAAGCTGCGCCTTGGTGCCCGTCCCTGCTGCATCCCTTGAAGCGTTGTACCTCTCTGCTCTGATACTAGTACACAATGTCAATAGAGGTCATCTACGCAGTGGCAAGTAGCGTGGATGTGACTATTGAGGGGACCCATAGACTCATTCCACGCAAGGACAACTTGTTAAAATCGAAACACACACCAATTGGATTTCTCGATACATCAATATGTACATTGGCGGCGCCTCATGTGCAGTTGGGACTCAACGAGTCGAGCGGTTCAATCTGCCCCAAACTCGCCGCATATGCGCTGAGCTGCGTCTGGAGGACATGCACGAGCGCGCCTTTGAAGCCCTTGACCATTTCGCGGAGCGACGTCATGATGGCGTCGGTAATGTTGCCGACGCGGTAGTACGGCGAGCCGGGCTTCTTGAACTTGGGATGCTGCAGGAAGAGCTGCGACTGCATCATGGGCAAGGTCGCCTTTTGGTAGAACTTGAGGAGGCAGCCACCGGCGGGCGTCGGCTCAAGGACAAACCTAAGCGTGTATGAGATCGGTGCGTCAACCGACGGAGCAGAACGCCTACCACGCGCTCTTGTTGTTGATGAGCGCCGTCTTGTCGTGCGGCATGAGTTCGTCTTCGAGGATGCTCCTACGCCATGGTTGGTACATTGCGCGTCGACGCCAGTGCTGACAGTGTACCGGATGAGGAAGATTTCGCGCCCGGGCTCCGAGAGGCGGCGCATGAGGAACCGGCACTGGCTCGTCAAGAGGTTGTCGAGCTTCCCGATCGTGCAAATGTACTTGGTGTCCTCGTCAAACGTCTCGAGGAGCTAGGAGGAGAGACGCTGTCAGTCGACAGCAGCAAGCATACGAAGGAGCGCACCGAGAAGCCCGTGTACTCGTACTGCGACGGGTTGGCCATGAGCGACCACATGCAGCGGGTGACGAACCGGTAGTCGTACGGGAAGTTCTGGCACCAGATCGTCTCCGTGATGAGCTGGTCATCGAGGTACCGCGAGAGCTTCGGGCGCGTCAAGAGCATGTCGGTTTCCACGTCGACAAGCCCCGACTCGACCATGGCACCGGGAAAGGCCGCGAGCTGCTGCTGGAGGATCTCGTACACCGCGTGGGCGCGCGTCACCGGCTCCTTGACGAGGCGATAAAGCTTCCACTGGTCGCTGTCGAGCGTCGGAAGCGATGTGAGCTTCGGGCGCTTGCGCAGGATCGCTTGCAGCGTCTTGCCAAACTCAATCTGCTCCTCGAGCTCCTGCTTGAGCTTTTCGTTTTCAAGGACTGCGTTCTGCTTGTCGATGCGCATTTGGTGCGCGAGCTTCTGCCACGGCGTCTCGCTCTCGGTCTCGATGGCCTTGACCTGGGTGAGCACGCTAAGGTGCTTCTCGAGCTCTTGGACGCGGACGCGAAGGAACTCGAGCTCTTCGCGCTGGCGCTTCCGGCTCTCGTTGATCTTCTTGGGCTTGGCCATCTCGGCCTTGGGCGGCGAATCCGCGTCCGAGCTCGAGCTCGCGGTCGCCGACGCATAGGAGGGCGGCGTCGTCGGCTTCATGGCCGGCGGCAGGAACATGGTGCTGAACTCCTCCATCATGAGCGCGTCGACGTCGGCCAGCGGGTCGTCGAGCGGCAGCGTCGCGAACTGGTCGTACATGGTCGTGCTCGCCGGTGGCATCGCAGTCGGTGCTGGCAAGGAAAAAGCCAAATAGCTACAAACGGGCCAGAGCCATTGTATCATGTTTGAGAGGTTTTCCATTTTTGAGCCCAAGCATCCACTAAATGCACGCCTCCTTAGCGCCACCCACGTCTGCTACCGCGCCTGCGAGGCCTCCCGTCATCAAAGCCTATCGTGCTTACGCGTGCGCTGTGTATCGCAGGAGCTCTCGCGAAGCCCCGCGACGCACAGGACCAAGTACAATACTAATACCACGTCTACGTGCACTGGATTTCGTCCCCAGCCCCATCCTTGTATCACCACTACTTGTACTCGCAATGGAGAAGAATGGGGAGGAGGACGAGAGAGAGGTCGCTGCTGTAAGAGAAGACGTTTGAAGAGGCGATCGCGGGCTGAGTGCCGGCTGCATCGACGCTTCTTGCCCTTAAAACGAGGTGGTGGTGGCTTGATTTGCGTGCAGTTAGAGCTTCGAAAAAATGCAGCCGCCAGTGTACTTGAGGCTGGTCGACTTCTCAACCTCTTGGAAATCGAATCAAGCGGTCTACGGCAGCGTCGCCAACACTGCAGGGTTGACATAAAGCGCTGAAGAAACGTCTACCAAGAAGCATGCTTGGGCTCGCTCAAGTCCTTTCTCAACGAGAGTAATGACGGCAGTGCCATCCTCGCATCCATTGCACACTTTGCACGCTGCATGCGTGGGTGCACTGGTACTAATGGACGTGCTAGGTACATGTTGGTACCTGAGTTATTGCCAGTGGTTACGCGCTGCCTAAAAGCACCGGCTCCAGGAGCCACACTGCTGGAGCATTCACAGGATCGTGGAACAGCCACAGCTTCTGTATGCATTTTCAAAGGGTATGACATACCAGAGACTAGACCGTTGCGCCTGGTCGGCGCTGGCTTCCTCCACCACGAGCAAAAGGGACAGCAAATCCCTTCCTGTCGACTGAAGTTCTTGGCAAGAGGAGGGTTTTGAACCGGCGCCAAGTCTGCATGTTCTGGGGACGAGTAATCTTATACAGCGCCAGCTAATTAAACGTATATTGTTAGTGAATTCTAGCATAATAATGTTTGTGAGAAAAAGAGGTGGTCTGGTCACGTGTCAATTAATCAATCAAACGTGTTCGCGTTAAAATCAAATGAGCAAAAACTAACTCAAAGACTTCGCATACGTAGTACTACGCCTGAATGCGCGAGAGTTGGCACCAGCGCTTCATCGTTGGGAGAGAGCTGCGCACGGAGAGATCCATCCCAATGATGGACCCCGCTCAGGTGTAACCAGAACAGTTTAGCTCACTCGGTCTTATCACCAACTTGAGTTAAGACGAGTGCCTCAAGACTAAGTCTCAAATTATTAGTGTGGTCATGTGTTTTCAAGGGCTAGGGGATAGTGTGTTGTACCCTCGCACGCGCCATCTCCAAGCGACGACATGTCGGCCAAGTCAATCTGTGTGAGCAGCCCAAAGAGACGAGCCGAAGTCAGCTCAAGATCAAAACACCGATGGTAAGAAGGAAACACCACACAATACGATGAGCACGCTGGAAACACACAGCTCCAGTAATGACTAGGACCCGCTCTGGGACCCGCTTCGAGTCCTGAAAAAGATTGTTTTTGCTGTTTTTTCTTGGAAAGAAATACCACATTGAAATTGCACCGACAGCGACAACGTGCTGTCACCAAGGCGCCTTTGCTCACAGAGCACATTGTCCGTTGTACAATATAAAAGCTAGCATTTATGTAGAATCTAGACCAGACGACATGTGGGCTCATCATTGCTCGGGGATGTAGCGCTGGAGGAGGAGCTCGAGCTGGGACGTGAAATCGCCAATCATCTCCCGCAGCGACATCATGGCTGCGTCCGTAATGTTGCCAATGCGATAGTAGGGCGAGTTGACGTCCGAGAACTTGGGGTGCGTCAGAAGGACCTCCGACTGGACCATCGGCAGGGTCATTTTTTGAAAAAACTTGATCCGGCACCCGGGCTGGCCCGCAATGGGCTCAAGCACAAACCTAGAGCGAACCTGAGCCGCACGCACTTGAAACTACACATACCAGGCGCTCTTGTTGGTGACGAGTGCTTCGGGTGCGTGCGGACTGAGTTCGTCTTCGAGAATCGTGCTACCATATCTTGTAAGAACTCTTTTGTGGTGCTAGGAGGAGGTGTTGATACCGCATGACGAACACAATACGGTCCGCCTCGACGTAGCGCTTCATGAGCAGACGCGTCTGGTTGAGCAGAAATTCCCATCGGCCTTCGTTCGCAATGTAGATCGTGTCTTCGTCGAACGTCTCGAGGCGCTAAAAACACTCCAGTTAGCGCGAGCATAGCAGTACCAAGTATCTACGTGGAACGTCGTGCGGTTGAGACTGCAGCCCGCCGAGAGGAGGAGCCACATCATACGGGCCACCGTGTGCATGTCGTACTCGACCGTCTTGCAGAGCGTCGCGGTTGTGATGAGCTGGTCGTCAAAGTGCTTGGCCAAGTACGGAGCAAAGGCCGTGACATCGTCTTCTTGCTCGAGCAAGCTCGACTCGATGAGCGCACCAGGAAGCGCTTCGTACTGGTGTGCGAGGATGTTCGCGACTGCTTCGCGCCGGAGCACCGGGTCTTGCACGAGGCGGTACAGTTTCCACTGATCGGCGTCGAGCTGCGGCAGCGCCGCGAGCTTCGGCCGCTTCTTCAGCAGCGATTCAAGCGTCTTGCCAAATTCGATTTGCTCGGCGAGCTCGCGCTTGAGCTGCTCGCGCTCGCCGATCGCAGCGTCCTTCTCGAGGCGCATCTGGCGGGCCATGGTTTGCCACGGCGACGCAGCGACGAGCGGCGCCTCGGCAGCTTGCAGCACCGAGAGGTGCGACTCGAGCTCGACCACCTTGGCACGCAGATAGTCGATCTCGTCGCGCTGGCGCTTGCGGCTCACGTTGATCTTCTTGGGCGGCGGCGGCGGCAGGTCTTCGGAGCCGGCGTCGCTCGTCGTGCAGTGGTCGCTTGAGGCCGGCGACGACGTCGTGGCCGGCGCGAAGAAGGCGTCGACGTCCTCCAGGAGGAGCGAGTCGGTCGGCAGAAGCGCATACTCGTCCAGCGGCAGCGTCGCAAAGTCGTCAAAGATGGCTTGCATGCTCCCTCGTCGCCTTGGTCGCTCGTCGAAATCAAGACTACTGTCAGTTGGGTGCAACCAGACAAGTAAACACTATTTACAGCAGATAGAACCAGTCTTCCACGTCATGGCTTGGTGTCCAAACCAATCGCACCGAGAACTACATGTGTGCTGCCTTTGTCGCATCGTCAATCGACGGTCGTTTGGTAGTTCGCACTGAGCTTAGTAGTAAGGAGTGCGATTTGCGGATTGATTGTACACTTGCCATCTAGGTGCATCGCCTTGCGAGAAGAAGGCGCGCCAAGTGACACGGATTTAGTGTTATATCCTCATCGGCGCTTGCTCGACAAGCTCAACACCAAATCAAATGCCAAGTTGGAACCGATTGCGTTTAGATGTGTCGGGTGGTACGTACATCACAATCATAAACATATTAGCTAGACGAGCTCGATGGTTGAAAAACGTACCGATGGGCTCGAACAGGCTTTTTGAGGTTCCAGATTTGATTCGGTGTCAAGGACGCCGCTGCGCAACTCCGGGCAACTCCAGGTACCGAGAACCCATAAAAACTTGAGGTACCGGTACTGTAGTAGGAAGGCAGGCCTGAGTCAAGTTCTGACTCGAGGTCGCGGACGTCATCGCAAGACCACCTTTGTGTTGACGCACCGTAATCTTTGATGCGCGATTGCGTTGCCGCCATCCACCTTGCATCCAGACGTGAACATCTATGCTCTTGTCGTTTCGAGTGACCGCCATGCATGATAAATGACACGGTGCTCGTTGTTGCCGTTGATGCGGTATCTCCATCGTACCTCCGCCGCCTTTCGCTTGCCTTGAGACCCGGTGCAAATGTCAAACCTTTCAAAACACATCATATCCAATCGGAAACCGGATCGTTCATATGTGTCTGCACATCCACATAGTTCATTCCAGTCGACCGAATAAAATAAGTTCCACATCCACCTCTAAGAACACATACGACCGGGTGCTAGGATCCGAAAGTGCACTTTTGAATTTGCACTCGGGATCCCAATTAACAATGGAAGCCCTCTACGTGCGCTATCTCATTCCGCTCAAGAACTACCTCATGCTCGACTGCCTCGGTGGTCCGCGCCCGCTCCAGCTGCGCTACGTCGTCAACCTCCAGAAAGGCGGCACGTTTCCCGTCATGCTATGCCTCATGTACTACTTCGACAACTGGTCCATGGCCGCGTGCCTCTATACAGCGAGTACAATACAATCTGCACTACTATCTTCCGGATCTTGACATCAACGCTGTGTAGACCATGGCTCGTACGGCCTCGTGTGGCTCCTGAAGGACCTCATTCTGCCCGACAAGGCGTGGACACCGTACATTACGATACCGTCGACGATCGTGACCGCGCTCGTCCTCGTCGGGTACTGGGGCGCCGGCTACATTGTGATTGCGCATCGCGTCGACGTCGCACCGGGCCTCACGTGCCTCTGCACGACCATGAACATCCTCGGCACCGTGCTCATGATCGGCGCCGACACGCAAAAGTTTTCCAGCTCAAGTACAAGCCTGGCTTGATCGAGTAGGGAGAGCGTGCATCTGACGGTGCGGATGATGATGGACTAGGGATGGCTGGCTCACGTGGAGCCGCAACACCAACTACCTTGGTGAGATGCTGCTGTACCTGTCCTTTGCGCTCTGGGCCCGCCATTGGTTTCCGTTTGCTGTGCTTGGCTGCGTGTGGAGCATTCTCTTTTTGTCCAACATGACAGCGAAAGAGCTCTCGTTCTGCAAAAAAGTTGTTTTAGATCGAGGCGATGGGAATTGAAGGCTCTGTATTAGGAAGGCGGCCCGGCGTACATGGCCCGTACCGGATTCCTCTTTCCCAATGTCATGGGTTGGTGGACGCACTTTATGGCGCGAACGCCCAAGACGCGCACGAGTTGATTGTGCGATCGGAGATTTTCTTGCTGACAAGTGTAAATATTTGGGAATGGAAGAATTCTCATGGGGCAGAATATGTAGTTAATCGGACCGCCTCCGATTTGTGTGAGACTGGGTGCGCTGATGGCAAGAAAATGAAAGTTGACGTGAGCGACAAAGCGAGCTATAAACACCACACAACTGTTTCTAAAAGTAAAAGAGGTTTTTGTCAGGCGGTTCATTACCAGGATTACCATAACGGATTTATTTTCTCATCGTCTTACATGATAGTGTTTTCGTTTTGGTGCTGGGCCTGTTGACTCGTTTTCGTTCTGGAGGCGTGGAGCTGGACGGTTGGATGAATAGTTTTCATTTTGGCGGCGTGGCGCGTTGGATTCGATTGATTTGTTTGGGTCGATGCCTTGGATTTCGGGGTCGGATGATATGTATCTTGATGCTAAACGTTGATGGCTGAAGGTTGATGGCATTGGCGGTGGTTGTGGCGGCTGGCTGATTTGTGCTCTGTGCTCTTTTCTCTGTGCTCGGTGCTCATGTTGGTTCTGTGTTGGGTCTGATGTTGGTTGTGGTGGTTGTTTTTGTTGTTGGTTGGCTAGAGCGTCGTCTTGCTCGGATACGTCGTCTTGTACAGCGTGGCGATGACGTCCTCATCGCTTAGCGTTACTTGGTCTGATGGCGCGGCTCGCAGCAGGCGAAGGCGTCGACTAACGAGGCTTCCTTCTGCCGCGGCCGCGCTTCTGAGGACGCAGCCACGCGCCGGTTGGTTTCGCTTGCGGAACGGCTGGAAAAACGCAGAATGAAACAGCCACATACACATCTGCAGTGTATTTTGGTATTTTGGTTCACCGCATCGTTTTTTCTCGACGCGTTACAGCCGTTGAACAATCACGGCAACGTTCGCTACCCGAGTGCGGTATGCAGGTGCCTCGTGGCCCGAGGGCGTCCTTGCTCCCAGAGCGCGTCGTGACCTTCAACAAGGTCTCGATCGTCTTCTCGAGCTTCTTCCTACTCAACCTCGCCTCCATGTACATTCCGCCATCGCGAGTCTATCTCATCTGTCGCTTTCTCTAGGCCGCTCAAGGTGTATTTGACCGAGTCGCTCCCGTGGATGTCGCATGTGGAGCCCTCAATTGATGTCGTTCCAAGCGCCAACGAGACGTTTGCTGCGTTCAAGGAGCGGGCGCTTGCCGTCTACACGACTCGGTACACGTCGTTTGCGCACACGAACAGCTTCAACTACTTTTACGACGCGGCCGAAGGCGTCAATGTCCTTCATGGCCCACTCCAGCGCACAACCGAAGCAGCATTTACCTACGAGGCCCTGCCCGGTGCCTTCTTTTACTCGAATCGAGCGCGTCAGTGGGTCCGCGACATGAGCCTCGGCAACCGCACTACCTCCAGCACCGCACTCGTTCAGCTTGGCACACGTTTTGGCTCCCCGTCGACCATGGCTGCCATTTGGACCGACGCACACGATAACGTGTTCTTTGCGGTCCAGATCTTCCGTGGCTTCAAGGCGTGGGGCTACATCAAGTTTGTTTTCGATTTGGCATGACGCTTCGTATTCTGTACCTTCTCTGGACGACGTACTATGTCCATTATCGATCGTTGGTGGCTCAGCTGCAGCGCTATGGCACATGTGGCGAGAGCGAGCGACTGGAGATTATCGTCGGCGACCCGACATGCCTCATTCTCCAAAACACGTGGATCTGCCTTTTTTTGTGGTCGATTTCTGGTGCAGTCCGCAACTGGCTGCCCATTCGTTTGTCCGGATCAACCAGATTGCAGATCTCTGGGCCTTTGCCGTCTCGACGTTGTATCTCTCACGAACTGTCTGGTTTGGATACCTTGTGCTGAATCTCAGTGGTCGTGTCTTGAGACGATGTGCGCTCGAGTCGTGGTGCGCCCAAGCCGATCCGACCGGCGTTGCGATCGGTGTGGCACTGACCGTCGGGCCGCTAACATATCTTCAACTTCGGTCGTCGTTCTTTATCGACCTCTACCATGTACTCTACACCTGCTTCTTGCCCCACGACAAGCAGTTGGACTACACGGAAGATGTTCCGCCCGCCATCTTGTACACCATTGTCCTCGGCGCGCTTCCATTGGTGTACACCTTTTCGGTGCCCGCACTCAAGCGCATGCTAAGACAGTTCGTTTGTCGCCTGTGGTTCCGGCGAATCCATTCCATGGCCAAATCGTCCCGGCGACGTCTCTCGCGCGTCGTCTCACGCTCATCGTTATCGCTCCGTGCGATTGATGGCGGCGCGTGCGCTCGTTTGAGCTACAACGACTGGAAGCACCGACTGCTGCTCGGTCTCATCTTTGGCTGCTGCTGCTGTCGAAGAAAGCACCGGTTGCCCAAGATGTTTAGAGGCGGATCGATCTACAAGCTCTTTATGACGCACCGGCATCTCCAGTGCAACGCGGCTTTCAGTTTTCGCGGTAGCGACTGCTACGTCCTCTCGCATACGCCCAACACTGTCATTTCGTATCGCCTCAGCTTGAGCGACGCAATGTATCTCGAACATCGAACCGACATTGTCCTGAGCACCTCGAGTAGCAAGGCGTTTGGACGACTTGTCATGCAACCGAAGGGCGCGATCGAGGTTCAGGTTGGTGCGGACCGCTCGCGCTGGATCATGTAAAATGTAAATCGACTGCGTTCTGTGTAATTGAACAAAATGCCTTTTGCGCGAAGCGTGGCGTATTGCGGGTTGCCGACTACTCGAGCACCCAACCGAGCACGCCACCGCAGGATTCGCACAATACAAAAGACGCCTCCGTCGATCCCGGTCCCGAGCTACCACGACAGACCAGCACGAGCCGACCACACCAAGGTTACTACTGCTGGCTCACAACACTCTGTGCCCACCTTACAGCACGGCGGCATTGTGCTCTAATTCGGCCAGCAACCGCAGGAATGTTGTCACACTGTTTTTAGCGACAACTATCTGCGTTTGTTGACACTACAGGTCGATTATACACCTCAATTCTAGTACTCCAACTACGCCTCCCTCACCGGGCCTGTGGCGCTCCTCGCTTGCCGTGTCCCCGGTGCACTTGAGCTCAAATGCATCAACACGATGTCCTGTGTTTGGCTACGGTTTGCTGCAACCGCTATTCGCGCTATCACTCATGTACAGCCTAGCATTTCCCGCACTGCGCTTTCTGGCGCGGTCGTTGCCGGGTCGTGGATGTTCCTGCAGTCTTGACCGTGACTTTTCCCAAGCGGCATCTCTCGCGCGTCAATAGCCAATCTTCCACTAAACTCCGTGTGAAGCGAGTGCTGGACGGTGGTGCGCTCAGTCGCTTGAGCTACAGGTTGCACGGCAGCTGGAAGCACCGCCTTCTCTTGGCGTGTATTCTTGGCGGGCGCAAGAAGCGGCGGGTACCCCAAGCCTTTAGAGGCGAATCGATCTACAAGCTCTTTACGACCCATCCCCTCCTTCAGCGTTCATTTTTTCGAGGCAGCGACTGCTACGTGCTCTCGCACACATCCAACGGCGTCATCTCCCACCGCCTCAGCTTGAGCGACGCACTGCACCTCGCAAATCGGACCGATGTCGTTCTCGACACGAGTCACGCCACAGCGTTTGGTCAACTCGTCGTACATCCAAATGGGAAAACCATTGGTGTGCACTTGAGCGCTGGACAGTCCCATTGGCTCCTCGTACTACGGTAGCAAGCAAGTAGTGTTATGCATGAGCCGTACAGCAATCTCAAACGACGCAATCAATGTATGATTCATTTTCGATACGTGTGGACTTCTACACAATGTTGCTCGAGTACAAGGTAGGAGTAGGCGTTGTAAGGCAGCCGTAGTACATCATCTCTGCACTCTGTCGTGCTAGCTGTTGTACGATTCAATAGCTCGATACTCGATCACGCCGGGCTTGTACACTGGGGATGAAAGAATTTCCGCGTCTCGGTGTCAATCATGAGCTTCTTGTCGAGGATGCTCATACATATTTAGTCGTGCGGAGGCTCGCGAACCTGCAACGACGCGGTGCGCAAGTGGTACTTCCATGTGCTGCCAGGAAGTTGATTGTTTGCCGTCCAGAGAGCACCCAAGCCATTGCCCAATTTGCAGTCCGTAGCATAATGCTAATAAATCCACCTCGTCCACCACCAGGCTGGCTACATTCGGTGTTCTGCCTTTGATAGAGAAAGACAGTAGCCGTGTAACCATCTTGCAGTTGTCTCGTTGCCTCGAACCTGCACTCAATCTGGCTGCTTGCGTGCGGTCAATCGAATTCTCTGTGGCTGACTGCGCGACTCGAGCGGCGTACAAGTACAACGATATCGGCGCTGCGACCATGCTTGCATGCGTGCAGCCCAGCATGCTAAGGCATTACTTGTGCCCTCGGTGTATTACTGGTTGCACCACCTGTTGCACCACCCACTCGGTGCATTTGACGCTCTGTTGGCTTTTTATCGTTTGGACGGTGCTGCAGCAGTCGTAGAAATTCCGCTCTGCTCGTGTTCAAAAGAGCGCCTTTCCAATGAGTGGCGTCGGGTTGATCTTGGGTGACGCTGGCACGGGCGCGCCGCTGTCAAAGAAACTAAACTCATAGTCCGAGTCGCGGTGCTCCGTCTTGCTGCTGGCGAGCTTGGCGCGGTTCGGGAACAAGAGCGCGTCTTCCTTTTCCAAGAGTGCGTGCACGAGCAGAAGGTACTCCTTGAGCGTATCTAGAAAGCGTTGCGTCTGGCGGTGCTTGGAGGCCGCGCAAAACTATTCCATGCCATCATGAGACATGTCAACTATCAACGTATCAAGGCCGACCTGGATGGCGTCGTCCTTGATAATGTAGCCGATACCAAACCCCTCGGGCACGACCGGGCCAAAGCCAAAGAGGCGCAGCGACGGGTTGCCGCAATTGCTCGTCGAAATGACACTGCGTCCGAGCGTGCGCCACGCCGCGTCCTTGAACAAGGCGGCTTCCGGGAGCTGGTTGAGCGAAGCGATCTGCTGCAGCGCGTACAGATGGCGCTCGATGCCGTTGCCGCCGGCGCTGCGCTTGACGACCTCCGAGTGCGACGCCGTCGCCTTCCGGAGTGCGTTGAGCTGCTGGAGCTCGTTGCCGTTGCCGCCGCAAAAGAGCTCAATGAACGCAAACGTCTCGGGCGTCATGGACCGAATCGCCTCGGTGCGACTAGAGACCGTGTGAAAGATCAAGATATTAGACATCTTGGTACGTACCCGTGGAGAAAGCGCTTCGTCATCGCCGGTTCGTACTGGTTGACGGCCGTGCCGTACTGCATGTAGTAGGCGGCAAGAAAGGCGACTTGAACAAACGCGTCTGGCGAACACTTGTGCTTGACGATGAAGCGCTTGCCTGTATCACCAAATTTGGTGAATGCAAACGTCGCGATGATCAGCGTACCATAGTTGCGGAATTCCAGCACTTTGACTTCGTTTTGGCAAATGAGGTCACTCAAGCGCGCCTCGGCATAGCTAGAGGCGCAGAATTCAAACGTCCGCTTGATAGGTTGATAGAAATCGCACCGGACGCTGAGCTGGAGGCTGCGCGAGAGCTGCCACTCGAGCTTGTGCGGCGTCATGTACAGCGACTCGGACGGCGGGCGGTACGCGCTCTCGAGAAAGCACTGCGTCGTACCACTAATGCTCTGCGCAAACCTAACACAAAAAGATGATAAATCGCACCAATGAAATCAATTCCTACCGGATGACCGTGTCCGTAAACACATCCGAGACGAAGCGAAGGACCGTATGACCATCGACGACCGAGTGCTCAAAGTTGACGCCGGCGACGCCGTTCTCGCACACGATAATCTGCAGCTTGTCGTACCACCGGTTCATGCAGGACCCAACCTATCAATGTATCAACATGTATCGACGCGCGGAAGCCAATCCAATGCATACCTGGCGGTTGTGCGACGACGTCTCGTACGTGCCGTGGAGCATCGTCGCGGCAAAGTCCGACGGCGTCGGCGGACTCGTGTGGTCCAAGCACACGAGAAAGAGTGCGCGGTCAATCTAGGAGCATTGATCCAAAATTGATACAAAGTTGATACAAAAAACACAACTACCATATCGAGCGTCGCCGCGTTCTCGGCCTGGAGCTCCGTGCGCAGGCGTGCCCACTCGACGCGGTGCTCGGTCGTAAAGACGCCGACGGCCGAGTCAGCGATGTGGTCGTCCGAGCATTGGCGCGCATTGGCGCGGATCGCGCGAAGGTTCTCGGCGATTTCTTTTCCGTGATGGCCGGCGTGCCGTCTTCCCAGACGACGTCAAACCAGTAAAACTGGTTCCTACCCATAAGGGGTGATCAACCTCGCCGTACACGACATATGGGATGCTTCCTCGTACCGGCAGAGCACGACAATGTGCTTGGCGTCGGGCGCGACCTTGACGTGGTCCTTCTCGCGCGTCGGAAGCCGCGTCGCGCCAAACAGCATGCGGAACTGGTTCATGCAGAGCGGCGTCTTGCGCACAACGTCTGGCGGCAGCGTCTCGCGGCGCAGCGCGTGGATAAACTAGATATGACAAAGTTGTACATATCCCATAGACACATGATGTACGTACCTTGAGGCTGCTCAAGATGAGCGACGACGCGCGCGGGATCTGCTTGGCCCGCGTCGGCGTCGGATCGTCCTCGAGCACGAAGAACGGATTGACGTTGAGGACGACCGACTCCTTGTAGTTGAAGTACGCCTCGTACCAGAAATCCTCAATGAAGCTGTTCTTGTCGGCTGCATACGCCTGCAGCTTGGCCTGGAGCGTCGGGCCGTCCGTGGCGAGGAAGGCCTCGGCTGTCGCGCGAGTCGCCGCGTGGGCCTCGGGCGACTGCAGCACGCTCACCGTGCGGAGGTAGTTGGCGATCGTCTCTTGGAGGTCCGGGATCGGCAGCTTGGGCAGCGACGCTTGGCCTGCGAACGTGGTCGGCTTCATCGAGGACCCCATCGTCGTCCAAGTTTCGAAATGACACATGCCCGGCGATCTTGCACTTTCGTTTTATTGATATATTTTATTCCACATACAAACAACAACATAAGAACGATGCAATTGAATCGGAGGTGGCAGGGCCGCCTCGGATTGGCTCTTCGTATCCGGACCAGCTGCATCGTCATGGTCCCACCTTGAAGTACGACGTCGTGGGTGCTGGGTCGGAGCCTCTTGACGGAAAAGCGATGAGGGTGGCAGCTATGGACGCCGACGGATACTTCATTATGCGCAGGACTATCTATGTACTCGATGTCGTTAGCAAGCGATATCCACGTCGGTTTGGGCATGGAAAGGTTTTGGATGTGCGCCCATGGTTACGACGCGACGACAGTTTGCGGAAGCGTCTCGGACGCGGCAAGGTCGGACAGCGGTGATGTCGAATGGGTGCGTGGCTGGGTGTACACTTCGATCCCACGGTGTACTCTGATTCAGGACGAGCTTTCTTGGCGCATCTGGTCGCCACTTTGATACCATGCGGGTTGCAGTTGGGAAGAAGGGGCGCGGGATCCTTGGCGTTCACTTCAACGACGCTCAGATCTGATCTATGCGCCGTCTATGAGCACGAAGGATCTCACTCTTCGCGCCGGATCCGGGCACCAACTCTTTTGAGTTTGCTGTTTTCAGCGCCCAATGTATATGCACCCAATGTGTTTGCGAGTTGTCATCTACACGCGACGAAGCGTCTTGCATCAGTGATGCATGCAGCACTGTGTGCCTCAGGTTCCTTGGCATCATGCATCTCGCGGGAGAGCACGCGCCGAGGAAACCGCTAAAAAAGGCAAGGGTCGTGTGTACATGTACCATACTGCAATGTGTGACGGAAGCACTAGACGACCAAGCCTTCTACCAGCTCCCCAAGAACCTTTCAAGGGATATCTAGCCTCTACTAGGTCTACCATAAAGGTCTACATAACACGAAGACTTGTATTTGAATCAATGGTCTGTAAAGGGACTCGACTGCGATTAAAGAATCCAGCGAGAGCGCCCTTCACCAAAGTGGACGCCAATCGTGCCATTCGCTTCTTGAACCAGTCGTCCGAACGCTGCACCAGGACAGAGACCGAGAACGACGTCCGTACGGTGCTTGAGATACATTGCGTCGCTCAAGCTAAGGCGGTGGGAGATGACACCGTTGGATGTGTGCGAGAGCACGTAGCAGTCGCTGCCGCGAAAACTGAACGCCGCGTTGCGCTGGAGATGCCGGTGGGTCGTAAAGAGCTTGTAGATCGATCCGCCTTTGAAGATCTTCGGAAGGCGCTCTTTCTTGCGTCTCCAGCAGCCGCCAAAGACAAGGCTCAGAAGCAATCGGTGCTTCCAGTCGTTGTAGCTCAAACGAGCAAACGCACCGCCATCCACCGCGCGGAGCATCGATGTCGACCGCGTAATTACGCGCGAAAGGTGCCGCCTCGACGATTTCAGCCGCGAAAGTGTGCTTTGCACCCACACGCGGCGGCGACTTCGGCGCAGCGCGCGTTCAAGAGCGGGAAAGATAAAGCTGTAGGTCAATGGGAGCGCGCCGAGAAGGAGGCTGTAGACGCTCGCTGGCAGCGCACCCTCGATGGCATTGAACGAGTCACTAGTCGGCAACACCAAGGTAAAAAGGGCATGGTAGAGGTCGATAAAGAACGACTGCCGAAGCTGGTAGTACGTCAGCGGCCCAACGACCAGTGTTACGCCAATTGCAACGCCGGTTGGGTCGGCTTGGGCACAATGGAATTCAAGCCCACATCGACGCAAGACATAGCCGCTCAGATTGAGCACGAGGTATCCAAACCAGACAGTTCGCGAGAGATACAAGGTCGCACAGACCACCGTCCAAGAGTCGAGTGACTGACTCAGTTGCAACACGCTTCGGCCCACGATCTCAAGACTGCACCAGAAATCAATCACAAAATAGATGCAGATCCACGTGTTTTGGAGAATGAGACACGTCGGGTCGCCAACAATGATCTCCAGCCGCTCGCTCTCGCCACATGTGCCATAGCGCTGCAACTGATGTACCAAGGATCGATAATGGACGAAGTACGTCGTCCAGAGAAGGTACAGAATACGAAGCGCCATAGAAAAGCGAATAACCAACTTGACGTAGAGCCATGTCGTCGAGCCGCGGCTCAGATGCGCGGCAAAGAACACGTTGTTGTGTGGATCAATCCAGATGGCAGCATGTGAAAATGAGATCCCGAAGAGCGTACCAGACTGGACGAGTGCGGTGGTAGAGGCGTTTCGGTTGCCGAGGCTGGCGGCGCGCATCCACAGCCGCGCTCGTTTCGAGTAGAAAATCGCGCCAGGCAGATCGACATAGGTAAACGATGCCTCGCTTAAAAACTGCAGCGGACCACAGAGAACGTCAACGTCTTGCACCGCGTCGTAAAAGTAGTCGGAGCGGGTCAAGTGCACACCCAACGTATACCGCGTCGTGTAGTCGGCAAGGGTGCGCTCCTCAAACGTAGCCAAAGTCTCGTTGGCGCTGGGTGACGTGCCAGCCGAAGGCTGTATACGAGGCAGCCACGGAAATGGCTCGGTGAAGTACGCCATGATCGGCCTACACAAACAGGTACTTGCGATAAGACATCGATTCGTGATTGAGCGTTGTGTACATGGACGCGAGGTGGAGTAGTATTGAAGTCGAGAAGACGACGGAGACCTTGTTGAATGTCACGACGCGCTCTGGAAGATGCGACGCTCTTGGGCCTGACCGGATTTGCATGGACCAGTGCCGTCGCCCAGAACAGAGACTGGTACAATTACACAGTTGAGAGAGCTGCGATCGATCTGTTTTGTCTTATATGCCCGTCCAAAATAGATCTCGCGTTTTGGCACTTGTTCTTGATTGGATACGAGGATAGAAGCAGAGGCTCGCATTGGATACTTTAGTTGACATTCCCGGCGGTGTTTTGCCACGAGTGGTGCTGCGCAACCAAGAGTACAACACCAGACGGCGACGAGATATTGGATGCACACACAAACGCGACGCTGAGAGCATGATGCCCGAGATTGTCGTCGATACCATCAAGGCCATAAATATCCTCGAAAACATTGCTGTTATGGTGCTTCGTGCTACATATAGAATAGGGTTTCAAAACACGGTTAGATCTCTGGCCGAAACTACAGTATATTTATATCGTAGCTCTAATTCTGGTTACACATGCGATTCATTTTGTCTTCTGCCCGTAGTAGACCGCCCGTAGTACTCACGTCGTACGCGATTGACATGTGAACAAAATGAGCTCTACATCTGCGTTCTCATTGGTCAAGTGCTGAAAACGACACCCGTCAACGCCAGGAGTTCACGCAAAATGTGAGAGGACACCCAGCCTAAAGGACACCCAATGATGCTATAACCGATAGGGCTCGGCGCACCCGACGTCAACCCATCGGTACAGCGGCGAAAACGACTCAGCGAGAGAAATATCGACTATTAGCTCGTACCGTTGTGCACGCACACAACAACCAATTGGCCAAGGTGGCGCCAAGAAAGGCGAGTGTTGCTATGTCTCCGTCGTTGGTGAGAAAGCGAGCGCGAGCAAGGCTAATTCCGCGAGTAGTAAACGTGACAAAAGACAGCTTTGCCGGCCTCTTTGGCACACCCACTCGAACCCTTTAGCGTTACTTTCGCATGCGCGATCGCTCTTTTGTCGCATCATGGAAGACGTCACGAGCATGACGACCACTTTTTCGTAACGAGAGACTATTATTCACCATTCAAATTGACCAAACGATTTGTTCGCACTTGTCACTGCACCCAGTGTACCTTGCCGCGGCCCAGCGTCACCACAAGCGACGCGGTCTCGGGCGCCAATTCGATGTGCCCAAACGCGCGCTTGTAGGTATCTTGGGTGCGCAAGTGCGGGTGGTGGAGGTGGAGGCAGTCGACCAGACTCAGACGGTACGAGAGGACCGACGTGGGCGCGTGCGCAATCACATAGCAGTCACTCCCCCGAAAACTGAACGCTGCGTTGCGCTGAAAGCCGCGGTGCGTGTCAAAGATCTTGTAAATCGAGCCGCCGAGGAAGAGCGCTGAGGCATGCTGCGGGTTGAGTGCGGTCAGGATCGTGTACAAGCACCGATGCTTCCAGTCGTTGTAGACATATTTGCCAAAGTCGTCGGCGTGGTGCGTCAAGCGCCGCGCAACATTTGGTTGCGTGGGCCGCACACGGATCGAGCGCGCTTGGCGCCGCAGCGTTCGATGTGCGCGTCGGTGCAGCGCCAGCGCGATGGGTTTTCCGAATCCATAGCTGATGGGCAAGAGCCCAATTAGAATCGAGTAGAGCATGGCGGCGAGGAAGTCTTCCTTGTAGTTGTCGATGCGATCCTTTGGAACGATGAACGTAAAGAGGAAATGATAAATGTCCACAAAAAATCCAGTGCGCGACTGCATGTACGTGACAGGACCGACGCTGAAGAGCACCGCGACCGCGACTGTCGTCGGGTCGACTTGAGCAATGAGACGTTCGAGGTGGTAGCGGCGCAGGGCACGGCCCGTGAGATTCAAGAGCAGGTAGGCAAACCAGACAGTCCGCGAGAGGTAGAGTGCGGCGAGCGAAAATGTCACCAGATTTTGCAGTTGCGACAGACGCACAAAGCTTTGGCCGACAATCTCAATACTGCACCAGAAATCAACGACAAAGAGACCGCACACGAGCGAGTTTTGAAGAATGAGCGCGGTGGGGTCGCCGACGACAATCTCGATCCACGTGGCGTCTGTTATATTGGGCACGCCGAGCGCGCGCAGATTCGACACGAGCGTGCGATAGTGGCGATAGTAGGTCGACCACATGCGTTCCAGGATGACACTGGTGAGCCCGATGCGGTACGCAAATTTGAAGTAGAGCCAATGGGTCGAGCCCGGGCTGAGCTGCGCGGCAAAGTACAACAGCATGGCGTTGGTGGGTGGTAGAATCTCGACCCAGACGCCCGAGACGGACGACGGTTGACCGAGGAGCGTGCCGACTTCAATGACCGCGAATGTAGATGCATTAGTGGGCCCGGTCAGGAACCCTTTGACCGTGCGGCGTGCGCGGCGGGAGTAGAATGTGGCGCCCGGGAGACCCGCAAACGAAAAGTCCTCGGGCTGGACAAAGGCAATGGGCACCCAGATAACATCGAGGACTTGTGCGGGGTCGAACGCATACTGCGTCGTCAAGTCCAGTGAGTTGTTGTTGTAGCGACTGCGGTAGAATGCCAGGGCGTGGGCTTCGTACATTTCAAAGGTTTCGTTGGACCTGACTTGCACGCCGACGGTGGGGGTGGGTCGGTGCGACCAGGGAAAGGCTTCCGAGAGGTAGGCCTTCAGAGGCCTAGAAACCGAATACATTAGGTCAACGAGGATGAGGCGAGCTGCTTACATGGCGGCAAGGTTGAGGAGAAAGCAAAAGCTAAAAACAATCGAGACTTGGTTAAAGCACACGACGCGGTGTCGCCCCGTGACACCGACCGCGAGCGGCCCGTCCATGCTCGCCTTGCTCATTTCCAAGTGGGGAACGGCGTTATTTAAATGGCGAAACGCTTGGCATTTGGCACATTATGACCCGGTTGCATCTGATGCCACCGGGTCATACGAAGCGTCGACAAAAGTTCCTTGACAACATTCATCGCTTGCATCCTGGCTTGCGTCGTTGAATGAGAGGCATGCAAGCAATGCACAGAAGCGCTCTGTGACTCGGGATACAGTGTGTTTCAGCATCTTTCCGGTGTCAGCGTGAGCTCGCATCGCGCCGGTACTCCATGCGCAAGCTCTCAATAGATCGACTTCGGCCGTCGTGCAGCACCACGTCCTATGCAGACAGCCGACTTCCGTTTCTGCTCTTTGGGTCGATGCCCGTGGCGTTGTCTCTTTGGCAGTCCCGCTCGACCGCGGCGCAACGGCTTGGGACTACGTCAACTTTGGGTTCGATTTGGCATGACGCTTCGAATTCTGTACCTTCTCTGGACGACCTACTATGATCCTTGGTGCTTCAGCTGCAGAACTATGCCACATGTGGCGAGAGCGAGCGGCTGGAGATTATTGTCGGCGACCCGACGCGCCTCATTCTCCAAAACAAGTGGATCTAGGGCTTTGGCGGATCAGCCGACTCTCGAGTCGACGATCGCATTGGCGATAAAATAGCCCGATAGCCATGGGGCTAGGTTGACACAAAATTGATTGGATTCGATTTTTGTTGCACAGCCCTGTTGCACCACCATTATCTGCTTTCTGACGAGCTTACTGTCGACTTGGAGCGTCCCTTCCGACTGCAATCACTTATTTTTTTAACAGTCCTGGTGATGCTGCACATCGTTGTATACGATCGGCACATCACTTTTTCCAGCGTGCGGCGCTGCATAGTGTCTGGACGTCTCAATCGTGCCTTGGAGCAAGGCTGGTCCGGAATCGTGTCACCTGATGGGACACCGGCTGCATTTGGTACGACAATGTACGTATCGAAACCGTTTCTGTATCAAAATAAACTTTTCAATCAGATCTAAAGCATGCAGATTGCGCCGGGCACAGGCCCTGGGATGGCGCTGCGGCTCGTCCGCTTCAACAAGACGTCGATTCTATTTTCCTGCGCTTTTCTCCTCAACCTCGCCTTGATGTGCTCTTCGTGTCATCTACCTTCTCTCGTCTTATCGATCACTTTGTGTAGGCCCCTCAAGGCCTATACGACCGAGCCGCTGCCGTGGACGCACCTGGTCGAGCCCACCGTCAGCGTCGCCGTCGGCCCCCACGAGACGTTTGCCGCCTACGAAGCGCGCACCATCGCGTTCTACCGGCCGCTCTATACTGCGCGCGAGGCGACGACCGCCTGCAACTACGTCTACGACACGAACCAAGACGTCGACATTCTCTGGTGTCCGCTCGAGCGCGCCACCAACTCCTCATTTACGTTTGTGGGCATTCCTGGCTCGACCTTCTACTCGATTCGCGCGCGAAATTGGGTGTTTGCAGCCAGCGTGGGCCTCCGCAACACCTCGACCACGGCGTTTGTCGAGCTCGGGACGGTCTTTGGGCTGCCGTCGTCGGTCTCGGCCGTTTGGATCGACGGCTATCACTGCATTTACTTTGCAGCGCAGCTCAGTCGCGGCCCGCGCGCGTGGCTCTACTGCAAGTTCGGTTTTCGCGTCGGCATGACGTTGCTGATCTTGTACCGTCTCTGGACGACGTACTATGTGCATTACCGGTCGCTGGCCAGAGCGTTGCGGCGGTTTGGCGCGGGTGGCTTTGGCGAGCGGCTCGAGATCATTGTCGGCGACCCGACATGTCTCATACTCCAAAACACGTGGATCTGCGTGCTTTTTGTCATTGATTTCTGGTGCAGCCTTGAAGTCGTTGGGCAGTGTTTCGTGCGCATTGGCCAGACCCAAGATTTGTGGACGTTTGCACTCGCAACCTTGTATCTCTCGCGGACCGTCTGGTTTGCGTACTTGACGCTCAACGTGAGTGGCTACGTTCTGCGACGATGTGCGTCCGAGCATCGATGCGCCCAAGCCGATCCGACCAGCGTCGCGGTCGCGGTCGCAATTGCTGTCGGGCCCGTGACGTACCTCCAGCTTCGCATTCCGTTTTTCATTGACGTCTACCATTTTTTGTTCACGTGCCTCTTACCGCCCGAGCGGTACTGGGACTACAAGGAAGACGCGCTGCCCGTGCTCTTCTACTCGATGCTCATCGGGTTCCTACCGCTGGCGTATGGCCTGGGGACGCCGATCCTGCGCAGTGCCCTGCACCGATTTCAACGTGTGGTGTGGGTGCAGAGCACGGTCGCGGCCGTCGACCACTCGCTCCGCCGCCTCTCAGTCGTCATGACGCGGTCGCTACCAAGGGCGATGACAATGGTGGACGTCGAGGACGAGTTTGGCCAAGTGAGCTTCAACGACTGGAAGCACCGGCTCTTGTTCGCTTTGCTCTTTGGCTGCTGTCGCCCCAAGCAGCGAGTGCCCAAAGTCTACAAGGGCGGGTCCATCTACGTGCTTTTCACAACCCATCGCCATTACCAGCGCAACGCGGCGTTTAGCTTTCGGGGAAGTGACTGCTACGTGGTTTCGCACACGACGACCAGCGTGACGTCGTACCGCCTGAGCTTGATCGACGCGCTGCACCTGCCACGTCACGCCGGCATTGCGTGCGGCGTTCGTCCGACCTCGGCGTTTGGACAGATTGTCTATCGGAAGGACGGCATGGCCACTCTCGAGTACGGCACCGACGGATCGCACTGGATTCTCTAGTCGAACATGCCACCGGAATGATCGGTTGTCACCGCCACAGCATTGTGAACCAGTGTACAGATTGTCTGACTGAAAAATGAAAGACACAGCATACTACGTGGCAATCTACATAGGGTGGCACTCGAGTCAATAGTACTAACGTTTTCAATGCCGGCGGCATGTTGATGGCGGGGCATCAACTACCAATGATAGCGGCGACAGCCCACGTCACGGCCTTCCTTGTCAGCTGCAACGAGCAGGATGTCATCGATACTAGGTGGCCATAAACTACACCTCATAAACAGCTCCTAATGACGGCTCCTATCGGCAACTTGCCAGACACCATGCGCAGACACCAGTTCAGACACGGGTCTGATTGGGGAACCAGATTGTAGCCCGTAGCGCCATCAAGGACCGGCGTGGCACGGATCTCTCGATAAAGATTCTCTCGGTACGCATCTGCTGCGACTATGGTAGCGTGTCCTGTGCGCATCCCTCTCGACGTCTGGTAAATTGGTTGCTTTCGGAAGCGTGATCGAACCCGCCGGTTGAACTTGGTGCCATAAGCTTTGCCACCGCTGATTTGCGAGTGCGTGGCCTTACGTCAACGGCATTTTAGCCAATCAGCGTCGTCGGCGGACGCATGCCACTGTCTATTGTTTTGTTTCTCTACAGTCACAACTTGGTTTTTGTATTCGGAATAAAATCCGTTTTGAATACGACAAGCCTGACGATGTTGCGGCGCTTGGCCAATCGGCAGCAATTTGGTCATTTGAGCTTTTGCCAACGAAACAAAACACGATGGCCGGTCGTCTGCGCATGATGTTCCTCGGGCCGCCCGGCGTCGGCAAGGGCACGTATGCGACGCGCATCGCGCCCAAGCTCAGCATCCCCACCATCTCCACCGGTACATTTGGTCGCTAGCAACACACAAGTTTTCTACGATTACTTAGGCGATCTTGTGCGCGCCGAGATCAAGCGCGACTCGGCGCTTGGCAAGCAGATCAAGGACTACAGCAGCCAGGGCAAGCTCGTACCGGACGAAATCATCTTGACGATGGTGCGTCAACGCCTTCAGGAGAAGGACGCGCAGAAGGGCTACATCCTCGTACGATAGATTTCAAACGACGCCCAAGTCCTCACATTGCATACTGTCCATAGGACGGGTTTCCTCGCAACGTGAGCCAAGCGATTGAATTCGACAAGATTGCGACGCTCGACTCGGTCGTGAACTTTGAGCTCCCCGAGTGGGTTCTCATTGAGAAGCTCAGCGGCCGCCGGTGCGTCCTTCTGCAGGGCAAGAGCCAACCACTTATGCGGTGCCTCTAGCGTCTGTGACTCGTGCGGCACGGGCTACAACGTTGCCGATATCAACAGCGGCGAATACGTCATGCCGCCGTTGCTTCCCAAGGTAGCAGCACTCGCCATCGACCGTTTGGTCCAATGACACAATGTAGGCCGAGTGCACGTGCGACAAGTGCGGCAGCAACAAAATCGTCCAGCGCGCCGACGACACGCTTGAGGTCGTCAAGCACCGGCTGCAAGTCTACACGGACGAGACCGAGCCGCTTATCCAATACTACACCGACAAGGGTAGGCCAGTCAAATTGACTGCCAGATCTGAGCGACTTGTGATCGGTGGCACTAGGCATTCTCAAGAGCTTCCACGTCAAGAAGGGCCTCGCGGATCTTCCTCGCATCAACGCCATGCTCGGAATTCCGGAAGAGAGCAAGTTGTAAATGATGTTATCCATGGATCTCGTGTCCACCGTCGCGGTAATACAGCAAACCGTGCCGAACTGCAGAATCCTAGCAAGTCATTCGTTGATACGACCATCGTGCGAGCCGGAATGGATCATGTACATCAACGAATTCGAAAAGTCAGTAATCAAACAGACGCCCATACATCTCTCGGGGATCGCAGCGGCTGACCTTGCCGCCTGCATCCAGTCGCGCAGGGACTACGTCGTTGTACGCTCTTGCATTTTTCTCATCGACCTCAAAACCGCCTTGCCTTTGCCCCCTTTCTTATTTTTTAGAACGTTTTATAGCCTCCTGGAGACTCGTCGTCAGGCATGTACTGGGATGAAATAGTAATATTCGCGGTAAATGTGAATACTAGTATCAACCCCATTGACAACGGACCGCCCGTGCAAGGGGAAGCTTACATGGAAATGTATTATACCCGTGGCCCATACTACTGCCCAATGGAAAAACATAATGCGCAGTGCAATGGTCGAAAAATCGCCCACAAGAATGCGCGTACAGACGAGATCGAACCAATCAATCATGAAAAAACCATCCGAGCCTTCATTTTTCAGTCAGCATGATCACCGTTCCGCTGCACTCATTTCACAAATGACGCTTGTCGGCTGCAGCGCGGGTCGGTCATCCGCGTCGTCGCGCCTCCCAGCATGCTGCCATCCTAAGCCAAGCGACGATCGAGAGTGCGAATGCAGCGCTGACAGCGTTGGGGCTTACACTCACGTTTGGCGATTACATTTTCGCGTCGGACTCGCACTCGTCCTCCATCGACGACCGGATTGCTGACCTGCATGCTGCGTTTCGCGACGAGACCGTCGATGATATTATTCTCACGGTCATTGGCGGCTGCAACGCCAACCAGCTTCTCAGTGCGCTCGACGATGACCTCGTTCGGTCCCATCCCAAGGTGTTTTGCGGCTACTCGTACATTACGGCGCTTCACAATGCGTTCTTGGCCAAAGCCAACCTCGTCACGTTCAGTGGTCCGCACTACTCGACGTTTGGCATGACGCACGGCCTCGACTTTACCATCCAAGAGTTTGTCCGCGTCCTTTTGTCGACACCACCGGGCATTGAAGTCGCGTACGCGCCAAGCCCTACGTGGCGCAACGACCTTTGGTTTCTCGACCCGACGCCCAAATGCGAGTTTGAAAATACCGCCGGCTTTGAGATCGTCCGCAACGGCGTCGGGTCCGGCACGATTCTCGGTGGCAACCTCAACTTGCTCCGCGGCACGCCGTACTTTCCATCCCAGTTTACCGATGTTGTGCTCTTTCTCGAGTGCACGGGCGCCAACGATTACGCGACTTTTGACCAGCTTGTGCAAGCGCTTCTGCACATGCCCGGCTTTGCCGCGACGCTTCGAGGTATCGTGGTCGGTCGCTTTGAGCTCGATTCCAAGATGGGCGCAACGGCATTGGAGACGATCTTTCGCATCAAATGCGAGCTGCCGCCGACGCTGCCCATTGTGTACGGCGTCGACTTTGGCCATACGACGCCCCACACGCTGATTCCGATCGGGGGTCCTGTACGCTTGACACGTGCGGCGATGTGCCGTACCTTGGCATGGTGTGGTACGACTATATGGTAGTTCAGACGGGTGCATTTGACGTTTAACCCTAATTAAATGAGCCGTTTCATCGCGCTTCTTCCTTGTGTTCTTTGTGGCACATGCCGAGCGTTGCCTTATTATGGTGACCTTCTTCAGTGACATTCGTTTCCGGATGGGGGGGATGTCCGGATAGAAAGAATCGGCGCGTCGGGATCGAACCGGCGACCTCTGGAGGTGGAAGCAGGAATCATACCGCTCGGCTCAAGCGGCCCCCCCTCGACTATATGGTTTAGAATCGACTGTCTACGCTGGATCAAAGTAACTCAATGGAAACTTGTTCCTTCTACCGAAACGATGAGCTCCCATTTCGCTGTTGGGAACCTCTAGAGGGCACGCATGTATAGTGTGCCGGCGGCTTGGAGACCTCTCGCAGCAAATGTATCGAGGACATGCGTGTCTTTCGAAGTCGGAGAGGGGCTCGCAAGCCCGTCGTTGGCGCTTAGAATAGGGTGTCGTATCGTGCCCACTTGATTACCCACGTCGATGCCTCCATCCGCCCGAGACTTCTCGTAACGCGTACAAAGAAACGAGCGGGTTGACCTTGAAGAAGGTGGCGGCCGAGATCGATCGTGCAGTTGAAACTTCCACATCAAACATTAGCCAATCAGCATGCCGCATCGGCATCATCAGGCCAATCGTACGTCGCCAAATCCGAGGCGTGACCAATCAACGCATCGCGCCGGCTTAAAATAGCGGACCAACGTAGCCGGTGGCCATTGTTTTCGAATTCGATCGCTACATGACGCAGGAGCAACCATTCCGCATTTACAAACCACGAGACGAATATGAAGGCAACGGGCCCCGTCGTCGTGCTGGACGCTGCCAACATTGCGACCCTCGTGCGCGGCACGGTGCGCATCGATCGCCTCCAGAGTGCATTGGATCACTTTGACGCGCTCGGCGTGCGCGTCATCGCGTTTGCGCCCGGCTATTGGCTTCGGTCCAAGACGTCGACGCCGCGGACGCGACAGTGCTCTCCTGAGATGGAAAACGACCAGCGGGCCGAGATGGCGCTGGTCCAGGCGCTCGTGGAAGCCGAGAAGATCGTGTTGACACCGCCCCAAGCCCACGACGACTTTTTCATGATCGATTATGCCATGAAGCACAACGGGTATGTGGTCACAAACGACATGTTTCGCGACCACGTGGCCAAGAAGGTACCTTTCATCTCCCAATTTTTGCATCTTCCAAATCAATCCTGGATTTAGATGCAATTCCACGGCCGCGAGCTCACCGAGGCGTGGATTCGAAGCAACTGCATCACATTCACCTTTGTCGGGACCGAATTTCTACCCAGTGCCGAGCATACGCAGCGTTTGGGGGCGAACACACCACGGGCCCCGCAGCTGCTTAACTCGACCAATGGCAGCAACAACAACAAAACCAACGCTGTGCCCAAACCTATGGTCGCCAAGGAGCCAAGAATTTCCAACAACCGTGCTCACAAGGTCGCACTTCGTGTCGACACGGCGCCCTCGACCAAGGCGGCGGCGGCCCCCGAGGAAGACAGTGATACAACCACCGAGCCGTTGCGACGCCCCAAGCCCCGGCCTGCCTCGGCGTCGACCCGCAAGCGAGGCAAGGCGCCAACGCCTCGCAACCACGCGTCGCCGTATGCAGCGGCTACGAACGTGTACAAGGCACTCGAAGACGACACGTCGTCGTCGTCAGCAAGCGACGACGATAAAGGACGAGCGGCGACTTCAATTCCCACTGATGCTGAGACTTCGGGGTCGAATACGCTCGTGCACGACTGGATGATGTTGCAGCAGATGATTGCGCAGCATCAAGAAGTGTCGCCACCGCCGTCAAGTACGAGCGCGACGTCCAACACGGTGACGCCACTGCCGACACGTTCAACGCCCCGGGCGGCGACGAAGACCGGTGTTGTCTACCGCGGTACGCTTTCTTGTCGATGGATTTGGTATGAAATGGCAAGCTGAGCATGAGCATTAGCGCTTGATTCGCAAGCCACCAACGACGATGGAGTTAGCCCACGACCGACACGCCGCCGTCGGCCTCGGGGCCCCCTGGCCGCGTACTCGTGCCGGCGACAAGTGTGTAGCTCATACATCAAGACCATAGCGACTAGATAACGGACAAGGACCTATAATTTATTTTGACGATGTTGTACATAGTTTAATGGCATTCAACTCGACCCTACAGAGATGTCGTTCAGCGTTTGACGGGTCTGCCATGGGTAAAATGTCCATGCGTCCATGCTCCTGTACTTCCTGGAGTGGATCGTAGTAGCGAGACATGGATATATTGGTGGCCTTGCTGCAAAGTGGTGCTTCGGCTCCTCCAAAACACGTGTCCGCGCGCGCATCAGATGGAACTGGACACGTTTGCAGCGGCCCTTGGACTTGAACGGTTCGGTGTCTTGACGTACCATGCGTCGTAGATCCCGCTCTGATCTCCACTGCTCGCGTCTTTATCGCAGCCGAAAAGAAGGATAAGATCTGATTGTTCGTACGTGATCGGGCGTGAGGCTTCAAGCAAAAGGCACGACATGGACCAACGATCCGGCCGTGCTCTTTATCAGCAGAGACTTCCATCCACACGTTTCTCACAACAGGTCTTCTTCTATCGTGTGGTTTGACTAGACGTACCCCACCCCTATCCAATCCAATCGAGTTTCGAGTACACGAGAGATGTATGTGCACTACTATATATATCGGTAGCCCTTCCCGTCCCGACGAGGACAAGAGTTGAAATCGAAACATGCGAACATAGGAACGAGTTCCGATTGAAAAATGGCATTACTATTGCCACAAAAGACACAGTGTCCATTGACACAGTCTGGCTACCATACAAAACGGTACAAAGTATACAACCAAAACATCAGCGAGCTTCTTAGCAGCCACGGCCGCCGGCGATGCGAAGGCACGACGTGGCTTTATAGAACGGGAGGATGTTGGTGACAATCGAGTAAATGAGGAGGAGCACGAAGCTCACGACCATGACGGCGCCCGCGACTTTGCTCGACTCACCGCGACGCTTGAGGAGGTGCACGTGGGCTTTCTGGCGCGGAAAGAGGCCCAGAAACGCCAGCGAAAAGAGCTTGGCACCGAACGAAATGAGGTAGCAGTACGAGACTTCCCAGCGCACAAAGGTGTCGTCGACTTGGATGTCATTGATCGAGACGCGGAAGAACGAATCGACCGTCTTGTAGAGGACCGTGCCAAACGGGACACCGAGGTTGCCGCACGTACCCGCCAGTGCATACACAGCGCCTTCGTTGCCCATGTCGGCAATCTCGACCAAAGGGTACGCGCCTGAGAGAAAGACGATGGCGCGCGGAATCTGGAGCAGCGACTTGCCAATGACAAAGTAGTAGGGGTTGCGGATGACCGCCCAGACCGACGTGAGCTTGAAGATCGCGTCAATCGAGACGAGCGCGATTGTGCTGCAGATAATGGTCCGGCGCCAGTCCCATTCAAGGGTCCACTTGCCACGGAAGTACATGACGCCCGAGTAGAGGCAGCCGCCGAGAATGCCGACAGGTCCCCACACGACCTCAAACACCGGGTCGAGCTGCAGCCACAGCGTCTGGATCGGTGTCGTCACGGTCTCTTCAAAGAAGAGAAAGATTTGACTCAGAAGCAGGTACATGCACAGCTGCCACACGACGCGGAGCTGGATGAGCTGCCACAGCGAGTGAAAGTAGCTCGCGAAGGTAAACGGCCGCACCTTTTGCTCGACCATCCAGAACGCCGATGTCGTCAAGCAAATACCACACGGCACGAGGAGCGCGCCATACACGACGTTTGGCGTGATGCTCCAATCGTAATGACCGGCGTATTGAAAGCTGTTCATGCAGAGGCCAACGCCGATCTGCGGCAGAATCTTGGTCGAGTCGCGGACCACGTAAATCATGGTCTGGAATCGACCACGCGTCGCAGCTGGCTCGCGCTGGGCGTACTCGACCGTGAGCCCATCGGAGGCGCAGACGACCATGACCGAGCCAAAGGTGGCAATCGCCGACAGCATGACAAAAATGCCAGCGCTGTTCGGCGCCGAGAGGTTCATGTACAAGCGCTGGTCGTCGACCGAAATGTTGGCGACCGGCTTGTTGACGAGCGACGCCTTGCCATAGTACGGGTCGGGAAATGGCAGAAAGACCATGATGAGGCACGCGATCGAGGCAATGAGCCATCCGAGCATGATGTATGGGCGCCGGCGGTACCCGCGTACGGGGATGCAGTCGGAGAGGAGACCGAGGAAGATCTTGACGCACCAACTGAGGCGCATGAGCGCTTGGTACGACTGCACTTGGTAGCCTTGCATGCGGAGGTAGTTTTGAAACACGGGGTACGCCATGGCCGGGAAGACGCCGAGGAAGATGCCGACGCCGGCGTACTGACTCAGCACGGCCCACGCTTCGGTCGATGTGAGCGGGACGGCGCCACCGTCGCGGAGCGCGCCGTCGTGGCGCTCCGTGTACGTTTCTTGTGGGTCGTCGTAGGTGCAGAGCTTGCCGAGGTCGAGCACGGCCGTGTCCGTGTCGGGCGACGCGTGGTACTCAAACTCCTTTGGGTCCAGCAGCCACACGCCTTGATGCCTACTAGTAGGTGGTGTCTCCGACATGCTGCAAGAAGGAAAATGAGAGCTTCTGGCATTCGCACCTGGTTACAGGGTACCGTGCGGCCATCACAACACATGTTGAGGTCAAGAGGGGTCTGTGTCGCGGCGAGATTGCTTGCTACGCGCGTCCAATGGCACCAAGGTGCTGGCATGCCCATGCTATATAGAGGACGCAAATCACAAAGTATGGGCTCCAGCAGCTACACAGCCTTTTATCCTTGCTGTCGCTAGCGTACAAAGCGTATTTGGCGTCGATGGGTAGTCCGAGGCGTGTAACGTCTCGGATTTCGTGCGCGATGCGTGACGTGTGCGGTACCCAGCGACGTGACGCTCGGATCGCGTTTACAGCTGGTGCCAACGGCCATACTCCACCTTCGCCTTGGTTGGCGACCAGATATTTGATGCCAACCAACCTTCCAAAACTGGCGGTCTGCGATTCTTCAACAAAGCAATCGCGCGTCGACGTGGTCGAAACGGCAAAGTCGAAACGGCAAAGTCGGAAAGGACGGCCTCTCGCGCGACTTGAAATGACCAACTGAGGAGCGTGACGTGAGCCGTCGTGGCAGCTGCGACGGTGACAAGGAGCCAGCGACATGGCACCCAACGGCGAGCACCCACAAGTGTCCACGACGACCAGACGCAGCAGACCTGCGTCGTGAATATTTCTAAATCTTGATCAGAGCGCCAGTGCCTCTACTGCGCCTTTCGACGATGCTACAGTAATACAGCAAGCTACCTTCACTTTCTGGCAAAGCGTCCCACGGCTTCAATCAGCAGCTCGCACAGCGATGAGAACAGCACTCGCATTGCTAGCTGCAAGAGTGCATCGCTGAACGACGTCCACACGCGCCCCACTCGAGATGATTCGAGCACGATGCCAACAACCAACTCTGCGAAATTTCGGGTTGCGCACGAAAATAGCGCCTGCAAACTCGCTCAGACTTGGTTTTGTACGGAACTTGGAGCGGTCGTACTCAAAAACATGAAAGAAGACATGCGCCACAAAAGTACTGTCGTCTTGAGCCTCACACTTTGTCGCTCGCGGCAAGGGCCAACAAAAATGCGGGTGAATTGCACAAGCTCTCGCCATGGATAGCTCGCCACCCGCAACGGCGAGGGCAATCGAAAGGATACATTGGACGTCGCGCCTGTCCTTGCGCCGACGCGAACGAAGAGGCATGCGTACGAGGTGCTGTATACAGCATGCAGCGCCTGTCGACCTCCAGGTGGCTTGCGTTCGCTTCTTTCATCTGCTTGACGCGACCCGCTCATCGCGTCTCCTTGGCCACGCACATGGGCACGTGCGCGCGTCCAACTCCAACCGCTTTGTCCAGCCCACGACGCACGCCGCCTCTACAGGACTCTAGCAGGCGACACTCAAGGCTTCTTCTATTATGCTAAAAAGCCATGTCGGCGCATCTTAGCGCAGGCGGAAGGCGTCCCAGCACTCGAAGTGCACCTTCCCCGATCCGTCGTTGAGCTCGTAAAAGCGGCCGTCAAAACGCCCGGGCACTGCAAGGATCGGGGCTGCGCAGTGGCGGCAGCGCGGCGCCGCACTCGCCTGGTACGCATCCCAGCATTCAAAGTGGACTTGGTCGTCCGAGTTGGCGATTTGGTAAAACCGGCCGTCAAACGTTGCGTTCTTGACAATGCCGAGGCCGCAGTGCTTGCAGCGCTTGGCGATCGTTTCTTGGTACTCGGCCATGCACTCGGCGTGGACCTTCTTGCCCGAGTCGAGCTGAAAGTACTTGCCATCGAACCGACCTATATAAGAACATATTTGTGAATCCATTTTTGCATGTTTTGAAAGAGTGAACGAACCGGGGATCGGCGTGATGGCCATGTGGCAGTGGCCGCAGCTCTCGGCCGTGCGGATGCGGTACGCATCAATGCATTCGGCATGGCACGTCGTGCCGTCTGGCAGCGTAAATAGGCGGCCGGAAAACTGCCCTGGCACCACCTCGATGCGCTGCCCACAGTCGACACAAACCGCCGTGTGCTGCTGGCGGTAGATCTCGGTGCAGGGCTCCTTGCACACGTGGTGCACACCGTCCCTAAGGTAGGTAATTTCGTAAAAACATCTCGAGACACAATCATGTGCTGGTACTTGGCCTCGAACGTCCTGTACGAGCCAGTGAGCGGTTGTTGGCACACGCAGCAGTGCGGAATGTCGTTGTCGGCAATCGGCAAGAGCGCGGCAGGCGTGCTCGTAAAAATCGCGAGCTGAAACGACGTCTCGAACGGCTCGTACGTGGCGGGAATCACCACATAATTGTCGGCGGGCAACGACTCGGGGACCCCGAGGAAGCAGCTGCGGTTCGAGATGAACGTGCCGGTCGCGACCACGTCATGCCCAATGTCGAGCTTGCGCTGGGCCGGCGTTGCACGACCCGACACGATCGGCGCAACAAAGCACGCGTACTCTTTCTGCATGTGCAGTCGGCGCGACGGTTGTTCCAAATGCACCGCGAGCGACGTCGGCGCTACTCCAAAAGGACATTCCGATTCAGATGCAATTCCAATATGCCAACGGTACCTGGCACGAGAAGCTGGTACTGCGGATTGAGATGCACGGCCTTGCGAGCACCGCACGTCGCTGCCGTCCACGCGCCCGACACAATGTGCACCGAGACCACCGGGCCCGTCGCCAGGAGCGGCGCGCCAGACGCGGTCGGAAACTGGTACAAATTCTTCGACTCGAAGAGCGACGAGAAGAAGGCGACGCACGCATCGAGCGGCAGCCACAAGGTAAAGTCCGGGTTGAGCGTATATCCTGCGTCTTGCTTTTGACGCAGCGAGACACGCTTCCACTCGGCCGAGCCTTTGGTCCACGGCACACGCACGGGCACCACGTCCTTGTCGGTATCGCCCCACGTGTTGCGCAGCTGGATAAGGTACTGCGTCGTGCCGTCCACGAGTAGCTCGACGAGGCGGAGCACGCCGTACGTGTGGCCGGCCTTGAGCCCCAATGGCAGCGACGTTTCGGCTTGGTCGTTGCAAAAGCCGAGCAGATTGCCTTGGTGCAGCGACTACCCATAGATCGTGTCGCCCCATTGCATCCAAGAAGTCAAAATGACACACCTGCGTCAGATAGGCGTAGGCGGCCTCGGCGTTGGCGAGTTGCGTCGTCCTAGACGCATACAAAAAAGGGTTGATACTGAAACTCAAAAACAAGCAACGCGTACGAAAGGGTGGTTGGAATGCCGCCCCAGAGGTCTTGGAGACAGTAGACGTCTTGGCCGCCAAGGATCGCGTCGTAGCCGCCATGGAGCTTCGCATACGCCTTCTCGACGAGCATCGACCAAATCTCAAACCGAGACGGCGACCCTGTAAACGACGCAAACACGGGCTTGCCGTACTGCGAGCACGGAATGTAGTCGTCGACAATGACCTACCTCCACGCGCATCGAATCAATCGATCAATCGATCACGCGTCGAGACACTCGTACGAGATAGCTCTTGTGATTGCGCCAGAATCGCACGCAGTAGACGCCTTCGTCGTTGTACTGCTGCTCGAGCGCAAACGCCGACGCGACGTCAGGGTCGCGCTGCGCTGGATCGACGAGGTCGGGCGTCAGCACTAGACAAGTGCGTGTCGTTTCTTTCCATCCAGAGGCCCGCAACGTACTCGGAAAGAGCTGGGCCACGAGCGTCGGCGACGTCGACAGCATCGAGAGCGCACCAAAGAGGTAGCCGTCCGCGAGCCGCCCGGCCTTGCACTCGGCCACGTCGCGCTTGTGCCGGTCAAACACACACACGTGTTGCGCTTGGAACTGCACGGGCACGAGCACCGAGACGCGCGACATGCCATTGCCTAGACCATGTCCACTTGATAATTTGATATTTTTTTGTCCACGAGGAAAAAAAAAGTGTACCGTCCAGGCGATACCCGGACGGCGACCCGACGCCTTGGTACACGAGCGGTTTGTTTTGGTCCAAGAGACTGCGCTGCCAGAGGAGCTCGTACTTTTGGACGCCGTCGACGTACTCGGACATGTGCTGGATCAACGACGTCGTCAGCAGCAGCATGTGCTCGCGCTTCTTGTGCGTGAGGGCGAGCTCGACAGCCTCGGTCGCGCGGAGGAGGAAGCGCGCGTCGATCGACACGTCGCGCTGGTCGCGGATGGTTGCGATCATCGACTCGGCTTCGGCCGCCGACTTGACCGCAATGCCCGACACGAGCTTCTTGTCGTCATCGACCATGGTCACTTCGACGTACCTACGTATCCATGAGATCGTATCCTGTAGATAGATAGATGGATAGATAGATAGATAGATAGATAGATAGATAGATAGATAGATAGATAGATAGATAGATGATAGATAGATATATGATAGATAGATAGATAGATAGATAGATAGATAGATAGATAGATAGATAGATAGATAGATAGATAGATACGTACGCGTTTGTCGAGAAAAAGTCACTGATGCGCTTCCACTTCCACACGATCGCATCGAGCGGCGTCGTGCCAGGAAAGGTGTTGGGCCGCGACGGGTCCCGGTACAAGGACGCGGTGGTTGGCGGAAACTGCGGGTCTATCCAGCGTGTCTCATGTATCTATACGACGATACGAATCCAAATTCGTACCGGTGAACTGGGTCTTGTTTTGGCGGTGCTGCCGCAAGAGCTCGAGCCACTGCGGGCCGTCGGGGGCCGACCGTGACGAGTACCACTGCTCCTCTTCCGAGATGACTTGCATGTTGTGGTGGACCGAGATGTTGGCGTTGACCTACATAATCATCGTTCTCGAGACAGCTCGTTCATGGCCGGCGACCTTGGATGAGTGGTAGTTGTGGGTCACGTCATCCGGGCTCGACCGGTTGCGGTCCATGGTCGCGGAAATCGCTTGGCGCAGGCTCAAACTGTCCATGTCGTGCGCTCTCGTGATCGTCCGGAACGAAATGCCGTCGCCCGTGCCATGCGTGTCGAGGAGCGCGGGCTCGGTCGTCGACGTCTTGACTAGCAAGCGACACCATGTGAGAGAGGTCGACACGGCAGCATGATATCCATACGCGTGAGCCCGGCGAGCTGCGCGGCGGCGAGCGAGGCACCCGGAAAGCTCGTCGTGAACGCGGGCTTGGGCGCGGAGGGCGGCATCGAGGCCACGGCCGCTGCCGACGGTGCAGGACCGCCAAATAGGTCGTCGTCGTCGTCGTCCACCATTGGCGGCGGCACAGCGATAGGCGCCGCGCTCGGCGGCGACGCTTGGCGACGGTACCCACACTCGCCGCAAAACATTTCGGCTGCGTCCACAAACGGCGTCGCGCACTTGACGCATGCCGGCGCGAGCGCTGGCACAACGACCGTTGGGCGGAGCAGCGGCGCGGCGGCCACCGGCGCAGCTGGCGGGGCGGTGTACACGGGCGTTGGGGCCACGTACGCGGGCGCCACGCTGGGCGGCGTCGGAGCAGCGTAGGCGGGCGTCGGGGCCGTGTAGGCAGGCGTCGGGGCAACGGTGGCAGGAGCAGGGGACAGATCGTCCATGTCGCGCGGGGCGCCACACTCGGCGCAGAAGCGCGAGGTCGCGTCGTCGTACCGACTGCCGCACTCGCCACAGAACATCTTGCAGTATGCCAAAGACAGGATCCTCGCCGAATCAGCTGCGCGGCGAGGTATCCGGATGACAAACGCCATGGCGCAAAGCGATTGGCTGTATATCCGGCAAACGAGCGTAAACACGACCACTTATTGGCTGCGTGTCCACGAATCAGGGGCCCGCATATCCGTTCCAGGTCGTATCTTGCCCATCCATCGCGCGCGGTACTTGCAGCGCTCGCCTTGTCCCGGAGCGGGGAGTGTAGGCCTCTGAGCAAGACTTGGAATCGACTCGATACGTCCTAGCTCGCTACTGATCCACGGACGCAACACGGGCGTCCCCTTTGTACAGACTGGAGTACAATCGCAATGTGGAAATGGACCTGCTTCCAGTGGTCTGCGTTGCTTTGTGGAAGCATGCGCTGCTTGGCGATGTTTCTGCAGACGGATGTCTACGGATAACGTAATGGAATTAGAGAACTAGAGTCTCCTCGACGAGGGGAGATTGCTGCTTACATCGGTTGCAGCTCCGAACCGGCACGTGAAGGGATGCAATGGCGCAGTAGAACGTGATGGCTTCACGATAAGACATTCGATTTTGTGCATATGCATGTGCAGTAGCGAGCGCGGTACAGTGTATCGTCCTGGTTTGGTTGATGGCACTGACGTCGGCGACGGCTTGGCGGACGCGCGAGAGCATCTGCTAGTCCTCCTACCGGTACCTCCGACCGTTTAGTTATCGAGCCCACTGTGAAGAATTGATGATCGATGATGACACGTGTCCAAATGCGCAAGCATGCCAGCTACGCGAGCCATAGAACCCACCGGACGTGCAAAAAGTGGCTAAATATGGTTATATATGGCATACGCCATTATTAAAACTTTTGTGGCCGGTAACGTTTGCTATAGGCTTCCAACGTCAGCATGATATAGCTTTCGGAGCTCCCCAAAGTGTCCTCTATCGTCATGCCAAGTTTGAGCGATTTCATTTTCAAGTCTGTTTTTGACCTCCGAGTGCCCTGCTGCGGCGACTGGCTGCTCGACATGTTATCGGATTGGTTAAAAAGAAAAGAAATATGGCTAATCGAAGTCGTTCAAATGCGATTCACGCGAGCTGTGGCAGTCATGGTCGGCATGGAGCGCACATCCTGGCGACTCGTTTTGGCAACTTGTCCGTCCGTGTCGGTCATCCTGTCGACAAAGCAGGTATGAAATCTTCATTTTCTGAATGTTGTCAATTGCTCGTCGGCTTGTCTTGGGCTACTAAACCCAGGATGTGGTGTGTCCGTTGTGTCGTTTGCGAGCACAATAACATTCACACGGTCGCCAAAATACGCATCTCAATTGAAGTTTTGACATTTCAGTATGCCATTTGCGAATTTGCCATGTACCAATGCAGTGCTTGGTGCTTGGTGACCGAAGCCCTGCTGCCAACGTCGCTTGTGAGCGCACCGATGGCGCATCACATACAAGGCCACCTCTCGGTGCGCTTCCAGCCCGAGAGCTACCAAGTCACCCGCAGGTACTTTACCCTCAAACAACACGCTCTCTCGTACGACGAGACGGTCGACCGCTCGGACGCGTCAACATTCCAGTCTCCAGCATCACCGCCGTGCGCCTCGGTTTGACGTCGTTCGAGATGAAAGTCATGACAGTACACCATGGTACAGTCCAGCTCCGGCCAGCGTCGTCGACCAATTGGGGGAGGCGCTGTGCAATGTTGTGCCCCTGCGCTGCGTCGACTTCGCCTTGCGCGACTGCTTTCTTCTCTTCGACCACATTGACGTTCCGCTCTTGCTGCTCCCGGACGACACAGTCGGTGACGCCGTCGACGTCATCTTGCACGCCTATCATAGCCGCCCCGACGCTCCGCCGCGGACCGAGTCCAACGCGAGCAGTTATGTGCTGCGTATGACGGACAATGACGTGAGCTTGGCCGACCGACGGCGCATGCTATGTACATACGAGCACGTCCACTACTGCTTGGCAACGTCGCAGCCCCTCCGCGTCACCGTAACGCTTGCTACCGACGACGTGCTAGCGCGTGACGAGACCTTTCTCAATCCGTATACCCGTTCCGTGTGCGAGCAGTAGTGGACACTCCGTCCACATGGCTTTGTGTATATTAAAATCCTCTCGCATGACAATAATGTCTGTCGTTTGAAAGGTGGAGGCCAGCTAGGGTGATGTGAGATGCCGTCACACGACGGGGTTTAAAGGTGCCCCCATGAGAAGCGTTCTCGTGGTGGCAGCGACCACGTCGACGTATGTAACCAAGGGATATTTCTGGCCTTGACATCACCATCACAAGGGACCGCGATCGCCGCGCAATGTATTTCCAGTCCGGGGGATACTTGTGTGCATTCTATGTGGGCGCGCATGCTTTGCTCTTCCAGTCGAGACCCCACGAACCAAAGCCTCCTGCAGGAGGAAACGACCCATTCAAATCTCAAGGCGACAGCGCCGTGCCTGTCTAGTGGTGCACGGTCATAGCCAGCGCTGCAAATGGCCATGCTCAAGATTCCCTATCGCGGAGATGAGGCCAAGTCTAGAGCGTCGCCTCCAATTGATCCTTGCAGCGACCTCTGTACCTTCTTTGGTTAACGACCTTGGACGATATTACGCGAGCTACAGTGTACGACTCCAGCCACGTTTTGAACTCTTCTTACGCATGGTTGCATCACGAGCAGTCCAAAATCATCAGGTTGAGTTATGGTGATCCTGCCACTGCACTCTAGCAAGGAATGCCCTTGACCAAAGGTAGGTCTACTTGTCACCACGAAGATGGATGCATGATACATCTATATTGTGGTCAATAGTGTCTGCGCTATCAACGACGATGTCATGCGCTTGGACGACGTTCTTGTGGCGGCGCCGGTCCAGCACAAGAAAAAGCCCACGCTGCGCAAACAGGCCACGTGCGTCAATTTTCAGCCAATCGGCAGCACGCGTGCAGAAACGAGCCAATCAGACGTCGGCTGCTAGCCCAACGGTGATTGGCCAAAATGCCAGGTGGCAAAGATTTCCGGTCGGCGACCCCAATTCCATTTTTCGCACCATGAGCAGCAGCACGAAGGAGATCCCGTGCAAGGACTACATCGTCCAGGTCGGCCATGGCCTCCTAGCCTCCGTACCCGCGCAGCTCAAGACGCTCCTGCCCAAGGTCGGCAGCTACATGGTCATCTCCGACTCGAACGTCGCGCCGCTCTATGCGAAGACGCTCCTTGCCGGCTTTACCGACCGCGTCGAGCTCTACGTCATTCCCGCCGGCGAGGCCAGCAAGTGCCGCCGCATGAAGCAGACCATTGAAGACTATATGCTCGCCAAGCGCTTCCACCGCGACTGCTGCGTCGTCGCACTTGGAGGCGGCGTCGTCGGCGACCTCGCGGGCTACGTGGCCGCCACCTACATGCGCGGTATGGACCATTTCGCCTCGATGCAAGCCTGGCATACCCATCATGCTCCATGTAGGCGTACCCTTTGTTCAGATCCCGACGTCGCTGCTTGCCTGCGTCGACTCGTCCATTGGCGGCAAGACGGGCATCGACGTTGAAGCGGGCAAGAACCTTATCGGCGCCTTCCACCAGCCCAAGCGCGTTTTTGTCGACCTCTCGCTCCTCGCAACGCTCCCGAAACGCGAACTCATCAACGGTACAAGTCGCCTCCTTGTCATTCGCTCATGGACATGCGGAAGGGATGGCCGAGATCATCAAGGCCGGCGCGATCTACAGCGAGCCCCTCTTCTCGCTTCTCGAAACCAACGTCGACGCGATCCTTTCGCTGCAGAAGGACGTTGTGCTCGACGTGGTCGCGCAGTCGATCGCGGTCAAGACAACGGTCGTCAACCTCGACGTGTCCGAGCAGGTAGCTCGTCATTCTTCCTCCACCGATCATGGCGTGTAGCTAAGGACGCCACTGCTAGGGCATCCGCGCGATCCTCAACTTTGGCCACAGCATTGGCCATGGCATCGAAGCCATCATGCAGCCCGAGCTCCTCCACGGCGAGTGCGTTGCGATCGGCATGGTCAAGGAAGCCGAAATTGCGCGGGGTATGGGGCTCTGCTCGTCCGCGACCGTCGGGCGCCTCCTCCGCTGCATCAAGGCGTTTGGCTTGCCCGTGCGCGTGCCGGCGCGGTCGCCGTCCCACGTTGTGCTCACCAACATGGAAGTCGACAAGAAAAACTCGGGCGCACTCAAGAAGCTCGTGCTGCTCACGTCCATTGGCGCCGTGCACTCGAACCCCTACACGGTCGCCGTCGACGATGCGCGCATTCTGCATGTGCTCGAGCCGCAGGTACTTGCATCTGCGTCGGTGGATCGTTGTCTCTCATGTCGCATCTCGGCGAATAGGTCATGGTGCAGCCGACGGGACCGCTGCAGGGCTCGGTTCACGTGCCAGGCTCCAAGTCGATCTCAAACCGCGTCTTGTTGCTCGCCGCGCTTGGCAGAGGGTACCAAGTCGGCATGGGTTCGAGCCTTGATAAACACATTCTTTTTATGTAGGACGTGTCGCATCTCGGGCTTGCTGCACTCGGACGATACGCAAGTCATGATGGACGTGCTGCAGTACCTTGGCTGCGGCTTTGCGTGGGAAGACGACGGCAACGTGCTCGTTGTGCACGGCACGGGCGGTGTCTTCCCCAAGACAATCCCATCCCACTGGTATCGACTTCGATCCTCTCGTGCCTCGACTTTTTTCTGATTTTTGATATCCTTTGTAGGTACCTCAGCAACGCGGGCACGGCCGCGCGCTTCCTCACGTCCGTCGCGACGTTCTGCGGCGCTGAAATCACGCTGACGGGCAACCATCGCATGCAGGAGCGGCCGATCGCCGACTTGGTCGACGCGCTTAACGCGAACGGCTGCAAGATTACGTATGAAAAGACGGTCGGATGCCCGCCGCTGCGCATCCAACCGACAGGGCTGCCTGGTGGCTCGATGCGCATGCAAGGCAAGGTCAGCAGCCAGTACGTCTCGTCCGTCTTGCTCAGTGCACCGTACGCCTCGGCGCCGCTCGACTTGCTCCTCGAAGAAGACGCGCCGACGTCACTGCCGTACATTCTCATGACGACGCAGCTCATGGCCGACTTTGGCGTTCATGTCCAGCAGACGGGTATTTTTCATTACGCTTGAGAGACATGCTTAACACGACAATCCTCTTGGTAGGCGCCAACCGCTTCTCGGTGCCCCGGGGTGTCTACACCAACCCGGCCACATACCACGTCGAGGTTGACGCGAGCTCGGCCACGTACCCGTTGGCCCTCGCGGCGATCACGGGTGGGCGCGTCACCGTCCCTGGCCTCGGCTCGACGTCGACGCAGGGCGACGCAGCCGTCCACACGGTACACGGCGCTTTAGAGCGTCAAAACAACTCGTCTTACATCCCATTAGGTGCTGCGAGCGATGGGCTGCACGACCGGCCAAGACGCGCACTCGACGTGGGTGCAGGGCCCGGCGTTCGGGACCTTGACGGCTGTGAACGTCGATATGATGACCATGACGGACGCGTTTATGACGGTCGCCGTCGTCGCGGCGGCGGCAAATGGCAAGACGACGATCACCGGCATCGCCAACCAGCGTGTGAAAGAGTGCAACCGGATCCAAGTCATGGTCACGGAGCTGGCCAAGTGCGGCGTTCTCTGCGGCGAACTGCCCGACGGCCTCTGGATTCAAGGTCTCGGCGCCAAGGCCCCCCATTTTCCCCGTACGTGCTCTCCTCCTATCGCAACGTGGGATCTGGATGTATATTGATATATTGATACATAGAAACACTGGCCAAGATTGCGTGCCACAACGACCACCGCATCGCCATGTCGTTTGCGGTCCTCGGTGCGGTCTGGCCTCACATTGTCATCACGGACAAGGAGTGCACGGACAAGACGTTCCCGTCGTTCTGGGACGAGTGTGCGTCGAGCCTCGCCATGTCCCTGACGTCGCCGACCTCGGGCAGGACGTCCTCAACCACCAGCGCGCTGCCCCGCTACGTGTTTCTCGTTGGCATGCGCGGCGCGGGCAAGACGTCCCTCGGCAAGTCGGCGGCATTGACCTTTGGCCTCGACTGGATCGACATGGACGACTACCTCGAGAAGAACGTGTTTCAAACGACCGTCAAGGACTATGTGGCCGTCCACGGCTGGGACGCGTTCCGTGCCGCCGAAGTTGCCTGCCTCGAGACGTGGATGACGAGCGCCCCGTCATCGAGTGGGCCAACCACGATCATTTCATGCGGCGGCGGCCTCGTTGAGTCGCCGGCGGCCGTCGGGATGCTTCAAGCCTACCCGCTCGTGGTCCACGTCGAGCGAGCGATTGCGGACATTGTGGCCTACTTGGAGACGGACGCGGCTCGGCCGGCGTACGGCGGTACCCTGCCTCGTTCATGTCTCGGAAATCTCATGAAAACGAATGGTAGAATCAGTGCTCGATGTGTGGACCCGTCGGCAGCCGTTGTTCGCTGCGGCGAGCCAGTACCACTTTACCGTCTCGGCCGGCGATGTCGACTTTGCGCGCATTAGCGCGGACTTTGGACGCTTTCTCGCCGTCGTGTTGCGCCGGTTCGATGTCGCGAAGTTGACGCGCATCCCCGACTCGTATTTCTTGAGTCTCACGTCCCCGAACTTGCACGCGGTCACCAAAGCGGAATTGGACGTGCTTGCGACCGGAGTGCACGCGCTTGAGCTTCGCGTCGACCTCCTCGCGTCCACAGAACCCGCGTTTGTCGCTGACCAAGTCGCCCGCCTCCGGTCGCTCTCGCCGCTACCGATCATCTACACGGTGCGGTCGCTCAACCAGGGTGGCGCGTACCCGGATGCCCCAGGGCCCATCTTTGATCTACTTCGGCTCGGCCTGCGTCTGGGCTGCGAGGTCGTCGACATGGAGTGCTGCTGGGAGAGCGCGCTGCAGGCGAGCCTCCTCGAGGCCAAGGTATTGGATCCAGCGATTGCGATGCTGGATACTAAACCCTTCTAGGGCGGATCGGCGGTTCTCGCTTCGTACCACGCGATTCAAGAGCGCTCGACCAAGGAGAAGACTGCTGGTACCCTCGACATGCCCCATGCACGAGATCTCTCACATCAAGATATTTGCAGAGCTTTTTGATCTATGCGCGTGGCAAGGCCAGGTCGACATTGCCAAGGTCGTCCTCAAGGCGTACGACATTTCGGACGCGTACATGATCCACCAAGTGCTCGCCGAGTGCAAAGCGCGCTGGCCGTTCCACATGCCGACGATTGCCGTGTGCACCACGCCGTCGGGGTCGCTTAGCCGCGTGCTGAACCGGACGCTGACGCCGGTGACGCACCCTGCGCTGCCCGCGGCCGCCGCGCCCGTACGCTCTCTACTGCGAGACATCGTTGCTTGACTCTTTCTCATGGTGGGTGTAGGGTCAGCTCTCGGTCGCGGAGATCGAGACGCTCCGCAAGACGCTGGGCATGACGCCAGGTAGTGTCGCGTAGCGAGGATAAGCCACCTTCTAATACGGGCATGTTGTATCTTGGACTAGGCTTGAGCTTCTACTTGTTTGGGAGTCCGATCGCGCACTCGCCGTCGCCGGCCATGCACAACGCTGCCTTTGCGGCCCTCCAGCTGCCGCACACGTACGCTCTCTTCGAGTCGACGGGTACGCCGCCGCTGCATTTGATGTCCTTGCCAGCGTGTCTTCTTCTGTAGACATCAGCGTCTACAAGAGAGTCCTCAACGACCCGAACTTCGGCGGCGCATCGGTGACGATCCCGCACAAAGTTGACATCATTCCGTATCTGCAGAAGCTGAGTCCGGCGGCCTCGGCCATTGGCGCTGTCAACACCCTCGTCCCGAACCCGTACGTCGAGACCTTGGTCTGTGAAAATGCCAAGAAGAATCTGGTAGCGTGACCAAGAGCATGGAAGGCGACAACACCGACTGGCTGGGCATCTACCGGCCGATCGCGCGCCGCCTCTCGCCCACTGCGAATGGCGGCAACGCACTGGTGATTGGCGCCGGTGGCACCGCCATGGCGGCGTGCTATGCCATGCAGCAGCTCGGTCTGCACGTGTTCGTCTACAACCGTACGCTGGCCAAGGCGACCGAGGTCGCCGCGCGCTTTCAGAGCACGGCCTTGCCGACGCTCGAGGCCGCGCCGACGGTACGATGCGGATCGAAGCGAACGAGACGCCAATTGTACGTGTCGTAGATGCACGTGGTTGTCGGTACGATTCCCGCCAGTGCGGGCTTCACCTTGCCTCCCGCTCTGCTCCACAAAGCACTGATCGTGATGGACGCCGCATACAAGCCCGCGATCACACCGATGCTCGCGCACGCGAGTCGCCATGGCTGCGTGTGCATCCAGGGCTACGAAATGCTCGTGGAGCAAGGCCTTGAGCAGTCCAAGCGCTGGACAGGCGCCAGCGTCCCGATTGACGTACTCGCCACTGTCGTAAAGGCGCGCTTGGACCCGACCGAGATCCTGCCTGGCGGCCTCTAAACACCCGTCGAGACGACGAACAGTGCAGACGCCGCATTGCGACAATTACGTCAGATAATAATGCAAGCAACTGCTGGTCTCGAAGCCTCGCCCTCGAGTGCATTTCTTGACTGTACGATCTTGTAGGAAAGAGTGATGGTCATGGAGCGGAATGCGTGCTATAAGATGCTGTGTGTTGTTGCCATGTCTCCTGCGGGTGCCCACCACACGTAGCTGGTCCGTAGTACTTCCAGGGCCATAATGGTACTTTTAACTAGTTACTCTTCTCCCCTTTTCTTCTCGGTTTCTACGCCAAGTCGTACGCTGTCTCAAAACGTCGAAACATCCCACACGTTGCCGAGGATTCGCTCGCACGAGCTTTTCGTCCGCGCTGGTCGGCAGTTCGAATCCCGACATGGCCGTCCTTTTACCAAGCATGCTGTGTAGTTACGAAGGGTTGTCTCGGTATGTAGTTGAAGTTGAAGAGCGGCGTTTCGCAGCTACCGTACTAGTACGGCGCATATACCGTGGGTGGGTCACTCCTTCGCAAGCCGTCGCCGTCGTGCTTGCTCTTGGTAGCCTTTTGCGAGGACAAGGTCGCCGCAGTTCTCGGTCTCTGTCTTGTGGATCGAGGTGGCTACCGTTCCGGGCGCAGTGGAGGCCGCCATTTGAACCAATCCGACGCCGTTGAACCAGCTGTCTGCGCGCGGATTGGCCAAAATACTTCGGTTTGGCCCGAGAGGTTGCGGCCTATTTTTGCGAAATCTTTGGCTTGGATGGACGCTCCTTGCATGGACGATGCGCCGGCCGCCCAGCCATGGAGCTTCGTGTCGATGAACATGAGCCTCCTGCCCATCGCGCGACCGCTGCCCGTGCATACCGCGAGCCCGCGAAGGGCCTCGGACAAGCCGTGCACGCCGAGCCACCAGTCGGTCGACAAGGCCGTGAGCATCAGCCCGCGGCGCCAGGCCGGCCATGCGTCGCAGAGCCTGCGTGAGCGTGTGCTGCGCCGCGACAAGGTGCGCAAGCGCGACGCCGTCGACGAGACCATGGACGGCAGCGAAAGCGACGTCGCGGCGCCGCCCGTCGTCCGCGTCAAGCGCATCCTCGAGATCCTCGACGAAGACCGCAGCGTCCAAGACGACGTTATGCACGCCGTGTCGCCGCGCAGCGCCAAGAAGGTGCGGCTCACGTAACCTCTTAGCTTTCTAGTCTCCTTATTCTATGCCACCAATGCCATTGGTCTATGCACTGTGTACGACGATACTACTACATGCCCCGTCAATGGGTTTCGGAACCAGCGTCGTGCGATGCAGCACCAGCGCGCAAGCGACTTGGCATCGTGCGATCTCCATACAAGATACGCCGCTGCATCGAGCCGCTCGTGGCCGCGCCGTCGAGACTTTGCGGTGGCTTTTTTCTCAGACGGTTCAACGCACTCGCTTGGCTACCGCTTTGGCACCAGCTGCCTTGAAGCCGACGTCCCACTGCAGCATCCCACGCCGCAGTAGCTAGAGGTAGTACCGGTAGTACTGTAGTGGCTGTGTACAGTACACATACTGTCGACGCGACGAAATGCAAGTCCCATCTGCCTCGTCAAGAATTGGTTGCGATCGATGCGGCCACTAGTACAGTCAGCCGTCGACGGGTAACGCGACTACATCCTGCTGCGACGAGCGAGGTACCTATTTTCGGATAAAACGCACGTAGCATGGTGGAGCTCACGCGGGCGCAGCAGCTCCTCGCGGCCAAGTCGCTGGCCGTCAAGCGTGAAAAGCAGGCGGCGACCGCCTCCAAGCAGCAGCTCGACGACGCGCGGCGCATCGAGATCTCGCGGAAGCGCGACCTGGCCCTCGAGCACAAGCGATCGCATGGCACCAAAGTACTCGCGCACTACGTCGAGCGCAACCTCGCAGCGTTTGCGATGCGGGAGCCGCCGCGGGCCAAGCTCAAAGACGCCGCGCCGGGCCGACGCCAGCCCGAGCGGTCGCAGTCGAGTCCGGCGCCAGCAACCATCGACCAGCGGTCGATGCTTTCGCGACATCGCTCTCGAGCTCAATTCTAGCGTAGGCGCGAGCCAGATGTGCACCACCGGCCACCGCGCCAGCAGCCGCCCAACGCATGGGCCAAAGTCTGTACTTGACCACTTCACGCATCGTGTCGATGCGTTGCTAGATGTACGCGCTGGAGCAAGTCGAGGTGCAGGCCGAGGAGCAGCGGCGGCGGCAAGTGGCTCTGGCGAAGCGCGCCGATCTGAAGCGAGCGCTTGACGCGCAGCAGAGCAGCAAGCTGCACCAAGTCGCCGCCGCCAAGTCGGTCGAGCACGCTCACTTTGAGCAGCAGCAGCGCGACTTGGCGGCCTACGAGGTCGCTCCGCCGGTTGAAATCCAGCCAACTCACCTTCGATATCTCGCATAGCTGCTCCAACAACAAAAGCAAATTGAAAAGGAAAGAAAGCAGCTGCAAGACAACGCCGACGTCCAGCGCATGGCAGACGAGGCACGGCAGCGCAAGGCGCGGCAGCGCAACGCAGAGATCCAGGCCGAGCTCGACGACGTCGCGCGCACCAAGGTTCGCATCGTAACCGAGTGGGCTTTTTCAACGCCTTGCGGCTGCCGACTAGGCGGCGCTCGAGCAAGACCGGCTGCGACGCGAGCACGAGAAGCTTCTCAAGGCCAAGGAGGTCGAGCGCGTGAAGCTCGAAAACCAAAGGCTCCTCGACGGTACGACATTGGCTAGACCATGTAGTTACCCTACCCCTTTCTAGAAAAACGCAAGGCGGTGCTGGCGGACCAAGACCTCGACCGACTCGTGCACAAGCGGTACATGGAGCGCCTCGCCGAACAGGAGCGGCAGCGCGTCGAGGCGCTCGAGCGCACGTACGCCCGCCAAGAGAAGCGCGTCAACATGGCCCTTCTCAACGTCGTCTCGGAGGCGGAGAAGGCGCGGATCGACGAAGAGCGCGCGAATCGCGTGCAAGCTGACGTTGACGCGCGCAAGGCCGCGATGGAAGCGGCCAAGAAAGCCCGCCAAGAAGAGAGCAACCAGCGCCAGCGCGACGCGCTCGAGAAGCAGCACGCCGACCGCGTCTTGGCCATGAAGCGAGAAAAAGAGTCGAGTCTGCAAGCCGAGAAGGCGTGGATCCAGGATACGTTGGCGGCCGAAGTCCACGCACGGGCCAAGCAAGCGGCCAAGCACGCCCAAGACAAGGCGTACCGCGAGGTACGAAGCAAACGCGTCTTTTCTGCGGCAATGGATTATGGCTGTAGCAATTGGCCCAGCAAATGCGCTCCGAGCAGCGCAAGCGTGAGACGACCGACAAGTGGGCCATGGACGCGACCGAGATGATCCTGAACGCCGACCGACTGCGCAAGGCCGGCGTGCCCGTCCCATCCACGACCCATTGATGCCGACATATCTAATTTATCGAGTCCATTCTTGTCCTCGTGCGCTCGGAAAGGAGGCTACGACACTTGTACATGATCGAAGTTGAGTTTGAGTTTGAGAAAAACGATACATCAACATCCAACCGAGCGCGTTAGGCACATTGAGATTGAGATAAAATCGTTAAAACAGCCGTGCATCGAGACGAGACGGCATCGACGACCGAGACTGGGCGTGGATGCTCTCGGCTTGCGCAATGAGCTCTACGCACATTCTGTCATTTTTTCGTGGCCGTAAAGACCGCATGGACCTGCAATGTCGGCGTCGCGAACGTGCTGCAGCAGCAGAAATTGCGCTTTCCCATACCGGAGGCTATCAAACACGAGCACGGACGAGACGTCCATGCCAAAGCCCCGTCGCCGGCGCTCGTCGCGGTCCTTCTCCCACGCCGCCCTAGTCCATCATAATTGTAGACAAGTTGTCCACATGGAGACGGACCGTAGCTGCTCGCGGCGATTCAAAAACTCGTGCCGCTTGGTCGAGAGGAGCGCCTTGAGCAAACTCACTTTCAAGCTGTCCACAACAAAATGCATGAGAGTGGAGACGCGAGGTCGTCGACGCACGCGAGGGGAACGCGAGCTGCATGCTGCGTGGCCTTTTGCGCTTCGTCCTCTGGCGACATGACGACGTTCAACACACTCAAGTGCCCGAGCAGCTTGACGGCATGGACCACTTTCTTCGTGCCGGCACTCGACGGGGGCCCTACGAAAATCGTCGGCAATCCTCTCGCGACTTCTCAACTTGCGGCACCGCATGCACTATGGCGCCCCGACAGGTTGCTTCGGCGGTGATGGTCCACATGCCCCTACGCGTGATGGGGAAAGGGCGATGGTGTTGCTGCGGCTACCGGTCCCGGCGACTTTTCGCGCGACTCGGACGCTGCTATTAGAGGAGACACCACATGCATACTCAATGTGTACTACTGACGGGGACCATACCGTGGAGCTTCTTCTCGACCTTGTTCCAAAGGAGCAAAAGCAGCTTGATGCGGGCGTCGGTGATGACGGCCCAGCTGCGCCACATGGCCTGGAACTGCCGCACCGATTGCCGGTACTTGAACATGGCCTACATTCCATCGTGGATCGACGGATGCAAATGGACAAGGTAAACGAACGCGTCGGAACTTGGCGTCATGGCACTCGCGTAGACTCGTGATGAGGACGACGACGGCGCGGCGCTTGCAGTGATTCCGGTACGTGCCGATGCGGCTGAGGATGAAGCGCTGGATCCGCACCACCGCCTCGGCAGCATGCGACATGGACATGGCGTGTGTTTTGGCGCGCCAGAACGCTTGAATCTTCCGGCATGCGTGCACCATCTGGGCCATCTTGATCGAGGGCTCGATCGCCTACCCACGTCGCTTCACTACCTGGCAGGTTGCATAGGTTACCTTGAAGCGCTCGCGCAGCTTGGAAGCGGCGAGAGCAACCAAGACACTGACCAAGACACGCTTGGCGCGGGCATGCCGGAGGTGGTTGGCCTTTTCCTGGCGCCGTCGCGCGCCCCAGCGATCGACGCTGCGCTCGGTCGCTTGCCGCATCGTCTCTTGGTGCTGGAAGTATCGCGCCACCTGTGCTTTGCGCCGCAGTTGCAGCGTTTCGCTGCGCTCCTAGATGTCGTCCAGTGGACAACTTGTCGTAGATCACAGCGACCAACCACGCGGGCCTCGGGCGGCACAGGCGTCACGACCAGCTGCTTGTTGGTGGTGACGCGGTCGCATGCTCGGTGCTTGCGCGCAGCCGCCTCGACGTCGGCGAGGGCCTCTGGCGCCAGCATAAGCTGCACGATCCGAGCCGAGAGCGTCGACGTGCGCGAGGCTTTGATCGTTGTGCGCATGCGGAAGCGACTGGTCTCGGTCTCGTACCGCTTGGGCTCCACTTCCGGTCTACGCTGCGGCCTCCGTCAAGCGTTCGAGTTGACGTTGAGGAGTTACGCGGTCGGTACAAGTGGCGGGGTTCGACTCGTCCTCGGCGACAGCAACAAATGCGGCAAATACCGTAGCTGCGTCTTTGGCTGGAGCTTCACTGGTCGACACGGCTGCCGTGGCAGTGCATAGTGGCGTGGTGGAGATGGCGATGCTGGCGTCACCTCTTGGTTGCTTCGCGCCACCTACCCATGGGAAAATGACGAACCGAGTCGTTTAGCAACGACGTCGTTGTCAAGGTACGAGGTCGCGGTGACGAAAGACGAGCCAGGCCTCGAGCGGCGACGTGGCGTCCAGCGTTGTCGCTTCCCCAACGCGCACGTCGGGGGCCTTGACGCTCACGGCCGCCCGCGGCGTCGACCGAAGCAGCTCGGGAAAACACGCCTTGTCGACATTCGCCGCGTGCTGCTCATTGAGGGCGCGTAGGTGGTAGCCATCGCGAATGCTAAAGGTCGCGTCCTACACAAAGTGTTGGGTGACGATGACGATGATGCGTAGCAAGGCGGCCCCGCCGAGACGAGTACCTCGGCGGGCATGCGTCTCCCGTTTCCAGCGAAACGGCGCCGTGACCCCAACCCTACCCTACCCCTACAAAATGCTCGACCGAGTCGCATCGCAGAAGCCACTGGGCAAGAGAGATCGAGCGCGTAGGACTAAATGGCGACGAGGCGATTGCATCTCAAGGTCTCCGAGTACCTTCTCGACTGTAGCCATATGTGACAAACAAGCGCAATTTTAAAAAAAATGCCATGTTCCCTTGTCTACCACCGACGACGGACGGGATGGGCCACAGACGCTTACCAGCGATGCGGCACTGCGACATCAAGCAAGTCGTCGACCAGAGAGAGCTGAAGCTACGCCCACAGCGTCCGACGCTTGCTCAAGGGCCAGAAACGAAGCAAGACAGATAACCGAGCATGCAAACAATCCATCCATTACGCATGAAACCTTTAACTAATGGAAGAGGAAGCGGAGGTCTTCGACCGTGAGACGCCCGAGCGCAGCCGTGCTCGAGCCAACGGTGCCTTCAAACACCAGCTGCTTTTTCTCCTACGCAATCAGCGTCAACATACGACGCGCGTTGTCATAGACGCACCTGCAGCTTCAAGATGCGGTCCTCAATCGTGTTGGCGACAATGAACCGTGTCGCGCGAATGGGCTTAAACTGCCCGAGACGGTGCGTGCGGTCGATCGCTTGGTGCTCGGCTGCCGGGTTCCACCACGGATCCATGAGAAAGATGCTAGACAAAGCAAGAGTCTTGCTGACGGTACAGCTGCAATGGCACGTACTGGGACGCGACCGTGAGGTTGAGCGCGACGCCACCGGCCTTGAGACTGATGAGGAAGATCGTGAGCTTCGGGTCGTCTCGAAAGAGCGAGAGCAGCTTGTCGCGCAGGGCCATGGGCATGCTGCCCGAGAGCTTGACGCAGCGAATGCCCGCCAGCTCGAGGCGGTGTTCGATCAGGTCGAGCATGTTGACAAACTGGGAAAACACAATCCCCTTGGCCGACGGGTCCGACTCTTGCATGCGGTGGATCTCCTCCATGAGCGCCTCGATCTTGGTGCTACCATCCAACATCAGTTCGACGCCAAACATACGTGTCGTCCAAGTACCTGCTCTGAAAGTCGCTCAGCTGCGGCAGCTTCGAGAGCAAACTCGCCTTCCCGCGCGACTTCTTGAGCGAGACGTCCACGCTGCGCGGCGACGCCACGTCAATCAACTCTTCCAGTGGCACCTCGGGCGGCGCGAGGTCGACCGTCAGCGGCTCTTCGCACGTCGGGCAGAGCGCCTTCGCGTCTAGCGGCAACGCATGAGACGAAGTGGCGCCCACGTCACAAGATGTACGCACTCATGAGCAGCGACGCCATGTACTCTTCAACGCACGACTTGCAAAACGTGTGCGTGCAGGCCGCGCGCACCGGGTCCTCGGCCTCTTCGTGGCAAAACTCGCAGCTCGGCGCGGCCGCAGCATCATCGTCGTCGTCGTTCACGTCGACCGAGAGCGGCAGATCCTTCTTCACCGGCTGCTCCGGCGTTGGCAGCTGCAGCGCCGGGTTGATCTTGGAGTAAATGACCTACGAAGCACGTGGTCAATCAAATTTGCCTTCTGGTCGTCGCGTACGAGGTACGGGTGGTCGACCGCTTGCCGCAACCGAATCAAGAGGTCGAAAATGTGCGCATAGTTGTTGAGCAGCGTGCCGGCCGAGACGTACGTGTTGAACTGCGCCTTGCTCTGCGTATAAATGCTCTACGCAATCACACAACATAAGGCGTCGAGTCGTGTCAAAGCTTTGAACCTCGTAAAAGTCTTTCTCACGCTCGTCCATAGCGTCCCGGCGCACGACAATGAGCTTGGGCGGCAAACTAATGTCGTCGGCGCGGCTCTGCTTGGTCCGGCGCAGCAACACCTAGCAACACCCTCACTTTAACATCCCATTGAACACACAAGACATCGACACAAACGACGTACATGGCGCAAGAGATCGTTCTGAAGTCGCAGCATCGCCACTTTGCCTTCGGCCACATACCCGTAGGCTTGGATCGGGTTGAGGATCTTCTTGTTGAACGACGAGTAGTGCTGCATCGACGAGTGGCTGCACAGGCTGCAGTGCCCGCCCTTCATCCTACACCCCACCACCCATAAGCATGGTGCGAGATACGACCGGACCTCGTACTGGAAATCAATCTGCTCGCACGCGCACTGCGCGCAGTGGTAGTAGGCAAACGGGTGCACTTGCAGGAACCGAATCAGCGAAAAGAGCTCGCCAATGCGGTTCTGGAGCGGCGTGCCTGGGTGCATCAGGTAGCACGCTTCGATGCACCAGACAAGGGCGTACCTGTGAGACACCACTTGAACTTGGACGTGAGCTTGAACACGGACCGCGCCGTGCTGCATCGACGATCCTACACACCCCATCACGTCGTCGTGTCTTGCGTAGAAGGCGTCGGTCGTACTTTGATGTAGTGGGCCTCGTCGAGGATGATGCGGGCCCACGCAACCTCGTGCAGCGGCGACGACCCTTGCTTGACCGGTTTCTTGGCCGCAACTTTTTTCACTGGTGTCTTCTTCGGCGCCTCGTCTTCGGACGACGCGTCATCGTCATCGTCGTCGTCGTCGACGTCGTCATCGTCGTTTTTCGCGTCTTTAAACGACTTGGCTTTGTCCTTCGCTGCTTTGCCCTGGTTGGTGCGCATGAGTTGAATCCCGTCGACGACTCGAATAGTCGTACGCGCTGCTGCTTGGCTTGCTTGGACGTCTTGCGCGCGTTCGGGCCGCAAATGTACTTGTTGTGCAGCACGAGCTTCTCGGGCAGAAAGAGCTTGCCGCAGTACGCACACGGCTCCTTATCCGCCCCCAGAATCTTGCGTCCTGCGCCCATGCTCAAGCGTCGCTCCAGAGAGACTTGTACCTTCACTTTCGACGATCGAAAAGGTCGTCAAGACCACGTCGTACATGGCGAGCTCGGCCGCGAGCTTGGCCCGCTTTGGGCCGTGGTGGATGAGCACACGCAGCGTGTCCTTGGCCACAAAGCGCTCGATTTCGGATCGCCACTAGCCGCATCATCGTCATCGCCAGCGATATCAAGTCGTCGTCTACCTGCATGCACGCCACGACGGGGCACACAATGAGCGTACCGCCCGGCAAGAGACCGTTGGCTTGCAACATCGGGTCATTCTTCTCCAGCCGGATTTGCTCGAGCATGCACGCGATGGCTTGGACCGTCTTGCCCATGCCCATCTCGTCGGCCAAGATGCCGCCGCGGTATGCGCTGGCCTCTTGGTTGACCATCCTAGCAGCCGCATAAGGATGCGGCATATGGACAGGCGTCGACATCGTACCACGCAAGGCCTTCTTGCTGGTATGGCAGCAAGCTGGCGGTGAGCGTCGCCACGGGCAGCTTGCCCGGGAGGATCTCGCGCTTGATAAAGTCTTCTTCGCGCAGCGCGATGCGCTCGTCGTCGAGGCCGGCTGCGCGGTTGGCGGCCATGAGCGCCACCATCTTGGCCTCGTCGTTCTTGGAGAGCGCGGCGAGTCCGACGAGCGGGATCCCGTCGCCGAGCAACGAGCAGGCCACGTGCTACATGCATCGATCGAGGGTAGGAAGATTCATGTGTTGAAGACGAAGTACACCACCTTGTAGTAGCTGTTGATGCCAAACCGCGAGTGCTCGAGCGTCACCGAGATCACGAGCTCGTCCTTCTCGAGCGTCTTCTCGCACGTCTTGCACTACACATGGGCTGAGACCGAGTCGATCGAAGCGAGGCAACGCACGCGCGCGCGGCCGCTTGTGGCGTAGCACGCCTTGTAGATCGGGTACACGGGGTCGGCGGGGGCGGCTTCGGCGTTTTCGGGACGTGCAGCGTCGTCGGGGTCTGTGGACGACGCCTTTGCTTCCTTCTTCTTTGGCGCTGGACGGCGTCGGGGGGCTGCGGGTTTGGCGGCAGGTGACGCCTTCGCGGCCGCCTTGACCTTGAGGGGCGACCCCGCCGGCCGAATTGGCTTGTCGTCGTCCGAGTCGATGCTAGTCCATGCAGAATGAGTCGACGTTCGTTTCCAGTGCAAGCACGTGTGCGTACGGGGGTGCGGCCGGGATAGCGTCACTGCTGGCGTCCGACGACGCGTTGAAGTCGCTGTCGCTGCTCTCCTTGAGCGTGCGCACCTTGCGTGCAACGACGACCTTCTTCTTTCCCTTGCCCTTGGCCGGCAGCTTGGGCGCGTTGGCCCACGACACGTCGTCCATGTCCGACCCGTCCGACTCGACGATCGTCTTCTTCGTGGCTGCAACACGCCGCTTCTTGGCGGGCGTCGGCTTGATCTCGAGGTCCGACACCGGCTCGCGCTTCCGAGCGGCGCGCCCGCGACGAGGCGGCGAGATCGGCTTGTCGTCTTCGCTCTTGTCGTCGGCTGGCGGCTTGATCTTGACGTCCACGACGGGCGTGGGTTTGCGGGCTGCGCGGCCACGGCGAGGCGGCGATATCGGCTTGTCGTCCTCGCTCTCGTCGTCGGCTGGCGACGGCATCATCTCAAGGTGCGAGATGGGAGCCGGCTTGCGCGCGGCCCGGCCACGGCGAGGTGGCGACAGCGGCTTGTCGTCTTCGCTTGCTGCCTCTTCGCTTGCTGCCTCTTCCATGTCATCGTCGCCATCTTCATCGGAGCTCGACGAGACCTCGATGATCGCGGTGGCTTGGGCGCGTCGCGCGGGTCGAGCTGGGCGTGGGGCGGCCGCGGGCGCCGGCTCGGTCGACCGCGCGGCTCGGCGTGCGACCATGGTGGGCGTTTGGATCTGTGCGTTGTCTTCTGCAACCTTCACGTTGTGCGTGATTGGTCAAAATAGGTGCCATGGATTTCAATCCTCGACGCAATAAAAATACGATCCAGTTACATACAAAGCATATGGCAACGGGACGCACTTTTTAATAAACCGTGCACGATTTGCATTGAAATACACATTTCTTTTCAGCCAATCCACGTGCAGCAACCCCACCAAAAATCGCGCCGATGGAGCGAGCGGCCAATTCCGCGCCAAACATCCCGAGCCACCGCCACGGCGCAGAGAGGCCAGGCGACGCAGCCTTCTCTGAGCCAAAAAAAATCGATACAACTGGAGATTGCTCTCAGAATGGACAGCAACAGTGCTGAATACCATGGCCAGCGACGCCTATTTGAACACGGCATGCAGCTCGTGGAGGCTGCGTCCATGGCTGGAGGGACGACAGTCATGGGTGAGGTGCTATTGCCGAGAGCGTAAGCGTTCTAGCACGGTCATAAATAGTCTTGGCGCAAGACACGGGGCGCACTGGCTTGACCAGCGCGACTCTTGACGCTTTGAATGCTCGTAGCTTTGGTTGTAGGGACCGTATGGCAGCGCGGCGTGGTGCGTTGGGATACCCAAAGTCGTGTTTATCCATGAGCCAATTCTGAGCGAGGAGGATTTTCGGTCGCTCGGCGGCGCTGACCCACCTCCACGGCCGCACCGTGGCGTGGTCTATCCGGATTTTAATCCGGATATGGTTCTTGCATTGGGATCTTGGACTGCTGCGCGCCCTTGATCGCTTGATCACTCGTTCTGCAGTACGGTACTGTACAGGATATTGGTATCGGATTGCTGATCGGATAGTATAATAGTATACTATCCCATCGGACGTCTTGGCTTTCGTGTGCCTTGTGGTGGCATGGGTTCACCGACAATACGCCGCGTGCCAATCGTCCATGTTCACGGCAGTGTCTTCGCACCTAGAGAGCTCGCACGCAAGAAGGGCGCTCGATTGAAGATCGCCAGTATGCATAGTACTGTCGCAGACTGCCACTCGTACGTTCTTCATGCTGTCGCCAACTCGCCTCTTCGCACGTCCCCAAGGTCGCCAGCTCTCCATTGTTCTGCGCTGACACAAACGAACTGCAAACGGAGGCTCGCCCCTGCCGGCTGCACATTTTGTATGAGGACGTCGCGCTACTCACTTCAACATGGCGCAGCCACCCTACGCAGGAGTGCTACACCGCAGCTACCACCGCGCCCGTTTTTGTCGCCACATTTAAGTGATAGTTGTCGTGCGATAAGTTATAGGAGTGTGTGAGTTACAGGGCGTGGGCGGCGGCCGTCTTGGCTTGCATCGAGAGGACGTGGCCGTGGCAGAGCCTGCAAACGCGGTCCGACTTGTTCCAGAGAATGTCCCAGTGCGTCGAGCAGTCGCGGCAGACCATCTACACCCATGCTCATGAGCGCTATGCACACGCCGATATCGACGAATACCTCGAGGCAGACGGCGCATTTGGCTTTGAGGCGAAACCAAGGGAGCGGCTTGGTGCAGCGCTTGCAGAGCGTCTTGGTTGTACTCGCATCGCCTGTCGTCGTCGTCTCGGTCCAAATCGACACCCGGCGCGTCGAGGGTCGCCCGACGAGCGCGCGTTGCAGCTGGCACGTGCGCTTGAGCAGACTCTTGGCCACTATGGTGGTCATCCACATCGGGACGTGGCCCTGGAGCGCCATGTTGATAAGGACCACCTCTTCCAAGACGCCGGGCGTTGACGTCTCTTTCACGACAATGCCCGAGTGGTACAGCGTGCCGAGGAGCCGTTTGACGGGCGTGAGCTGGATCGAGAGCGGGACCGAGTAGAGGCACCGCGCGTAGCCGCGGCAGCCATTCGCGTCCACAAAGATGCGCTGGACCTCGAGGTAGGTGAACTCGCGGTCGTGGCCCCACGGCACGTGGATCAAGCCCCACTGGAGGCGAATGTGGTGGTGGTTGCCATCGTCCGCGTCCTCGATCGTGCACACGTGCATGGTCGCGTCGAGGCTGTCGAAGATCGTCGGGTGCACGCGGTCAATGTACGCCTGCAGCGATGGCACGCTGCTGAGCGTCGATGTCTGTCGGCAAAAGGCTGCGTCCCGCGTCGTCGAGCGCACCTTGGCCTCGCGCGTGAGGGCCGCGAGCTTGATGAGCTCGGCGCAGACGCGGTGGCCGGTCGTCGCGTACTCGCGCTTCTCGCCGTCGGTAAGGTGCAGGAGCGGCGTCTCGGTCACCGGCGCCCGGCGGACAGCATTGGCCGCCGACGAGCTGGGCGACCCCACGGCGGTCGGCGAGGCAGATGCCACGTTCTGCTGCATCGTTGGCCTCCGAGGCAGAATTGTGATATGGAAACGACCGACCTAAGCGCCGGCTTTGCCACCTGGTTTTCGAGAGCGTCCAACAGCGCCACCAAATGGTCAGTGCGCCTTGGCCCCTTCTGCGACATGCGACTGCTGCGGCACGTGCCGAAAATAAGAGGAGAAGATTCGCCACCAGCTCAGCCACACGACCACGCATACTAGTACTATTAGGACACCAGTGCATCGCGACGCGCCGTGACCAGTGATCTCACCACTTCCCACCAACCTACGCTAGCAGATATGCTGGCAGATATGTATTCTGTTAGATAGTACTTCTCGGAACTCGTACATGCAAGCGACTAAGCCGCTGGCAACGAGTAGCCAACGAACTCGGATCTGGAAGCACCCGCGTGGCTTGACGACGAGAATGATCTTCGTCGCGACCAGACGTGGGTGATGGTGCTATGCAATAGGCTATTGCACCCGCATGCGTATCTTGCAAGAAGGGAAGTCCGTCCTACCGGTACGCGCATACGGCCTGCTTGCCATGGGCCCTGCTCTGCACGTCGCGTCGCGTTACACGACAGCAACCTCGTGTCAAGTGTCACGCCGCGATATCACCTCACGCCACCGTCGACTTCAACGCGAACCTTCTGGCGACCCCGCGTGGCGCAGGCGTCTTCTCTCTTGCCGGGTTCCGGGTGCTGAAATAAGCTCGATAAGATCGTAGAGTACGGACCTCTTTTGGTGCAATGTGAATGCACTTCAATGCAGTTGGCGCGCGCCAGAAGGTTCTGCTTGCGTAGCACGGTCTTCGTCCTTGCTGTATGTGGTGCTTCCTTTCTGCAGTGGCGCGGTGGCCGTAACCCTGCGCTGTCTGGGTGCCACGCAACGATTGGTGGTTTTCAGCCAATGGCATCGCGGCGATGGTGACCCATATCTTTTGGTTTGTGGCGAGACGCATAGCGTTCGAAGAAGCATGATGGACGGGCCCGTGCAGCTGGACTTGTCGGAAGAAGGGTACGCGACCGTGCCCGAATCCATTCCCATCGACATCTACTCGATCTCGCTCGCGTCCAACCGCATCCATGCGCTCCACGGCCTCGGGCGCCTCGTGCACCTCCAGCAGGTACGAGCACCCGATATCGACGTACATCCATCCATATCTGTCCAGGTCGATCTCTCGTGCAACAAGCTCACGCACCTCGCGGGCATCGAGTCGCTTCAGCTACTCTCGACGCTCAACCTTTCTCGCAACAACCTTTCGTCGCTTTCGGGGCTCGACCAGATGAGTTCGCTGCAATACATCAACGTGTCGGACAACAACCTGACCGATATCGATGGCCTCACGTGTCATACGGGCCTTGTCTATGTGAATGCGTCGGTCAACCACATTGCCACGTGGCCGAGTCTCCGTCACCTCGGCTACCTCGAGGTTGCATCCGCTGTCGTACGAGGTGCAATATCATGCGGTCCTAGACGCTTAACCTCAACGACAACCAACTAAGTGTGACGCGAACGCTGCACATGAGCCTCCCGACGAGCCTGCGCCAGCTCAAGCTTGCTTTCAACCAAATCGACCACGTACGACATCAAGCTGTCGAGATTTACAAGCAAAAGATGATGTAGCTCGGGTGCTTCGACTCGTGCGCTGGCAAGTACAGTCAACTGCACTCGATCGACCTGGCTGGCAACCGCTGCGTACTGCACAACCCGACCGCCGCAGCGTTTCTAAGTGACATCTTTCCCGCATTGCGGCTCCTGGATGGACTTGCACGCAGCCCCGACCCGCCGCCGACCAACACCGAGAGCTCGGACGTGTCGGACCGTACTGTCAAGCTGCAGCTGTGGAAACAGATGCTCCAGGACCGTCGCGACCAAGACGACCGGGACCGCGCACGGCTCCGCGCCGATGCATACCACGAGGAGCCTTCGCTTCCGCCACCACGGCCCATCGAGCGCACCGAGCCGAGCCCACCGTCCGAGACATTGTCGCTACCCAAGTACTCGTACGCAAGCGAAGTGCCGATGGACGAACCGGCACTCGTTCAAACCAGCGTCTTTGTGACACCCCTCGACGACGCGCCGCTGCAACAGCAAGTGCAGACGCTCCACGACCACGTGCGTACGCTTCGCAAGTACGCCAAAGTACGCATCTGGCGTATCATGGACAGATTGTCTACCGCGAATTAGGTCTGGATCAAGCGCGAGCAGCGGCTCCGAGACAAGAGCGCAGTGTGTATTCAAGTACTATAGGCGTCGTCGTACCAGCCGTGAACGACGGTGTGTGTTTAGAAGTACTTTCGTGGCTACCGCAGTCGGCGGCAGCATCCGCGACGACGGCGCGGCCTTGTTGTCGTTGCGAGTATCGTCGAGCCCGTCTCGTCGTATTGCACGGTGTGGCGGCGCATCGATCCCGACAAGCGCATCTTTCATGTCTATGCCCAAGTGCTTCAAGTACTACGCACCATGGTCACAGGCATCGTGTACCGTCGTATCTCTAGCGCATGCTCCGAGGCTGGATCGTTCGACGTCGCTTTTACCGCGTGCGGACGCACCACCGGTCTGCCATTTGCCTTCAGGTATCATGTCGCTCGACCGACGCGTCGACTCATGGAATACCGGCAGCGATGCTGGCGCGGCTTTCGTGCCCGCACGATTGGCATGTGGTACGCGGTTCGATACCGTTCAAAGCGCTCGTTTCAATGCAGCATAGGCAGCACGTGGGCCGACGCGGTGTGCTCCGAACCCTGTTTGCCACGAGCCGGCACGTGGCCGCACTTGAGCGCCAGCTTCGTATCCAAGACGAGGCCATGACGACGTTGTGGAGGACGGTGCATGCGTCGCAGCATCAACTCGAGCGTCTTTGCCACATGTCAGCGCACAAGGGCATCCGCATGTTGCAGGTACTTGTAGCCGCGCGTTCCAGTTCCGTTTCAAAATGCGAGCCGCAGGCGCGATGGCGGGGCTATGTTGTTCGGCGCGAAACGGGGCGACCGCGGCCGCGCGCCAAAGGCGCCGCTCGATGCACGAGCTGCGCTTCCAATACGGTCGAGATCCAGCAGCTTCGCGACCAAGTCGACCGGCTCGAACGCCTTGTACAGCAACTACTCGCGCAGGAAGCACGCCCAGAGCTCAGTGAGGACCAAGACGTCGCGCACCCGATCGCAGGATAACGCGATGGGTTGATGCTGTCGTTGTACTGCCTTTCGTTGCTCTTTTGCGTCCACAAGTAGATTCTCTGGGTCTTGCATGACGCTCGTTCAGGTTAAACATGATTGAGTTTTGGGGCATGTGTATTGCAGCACCGGTTAAGAATCAACCATGACAACACGGTCTCGGTCGTGCGTCACAGTGACCTCAGCACAAGCCGCACCAACACCAAGATGTGCTGAGTCAAGAAGGCAGGGTTCTAGTCGACATCTTTTAGTCTAGCGGTATAGACACTGTTTCATCACCAAGTATACCCGGGTTCCAGTCCCGGAGAGAGCCCCATTTTCCCATTTCCTACGTTGCGTCGGGTGTCCACGCGATCAACTACATTTGCACGTCAAGGCGGCGCCAAGCTGGGTGTGCTGCTCAACTGGTATCGTGGGCTTCAATGGGGTACCGCTATTGTCCGCGATACAAGAGAAGGCCTCTCATTCAACAAGCTCTCAATGTCATGGCTGCAGAACTGTGGGGTCCAAGCAACATCGGCCGTCTGCCATGCTGCCGCTTCAAGATACGCTGCCCGCTCCGCTTGCCACGTCACGAGCCATGCTGATTGGCCAAGCGACTTTTGTCCGGATATACCGAATCTTATTTTGGATTGCAACCGAACATGCAGCCAGCACTGATCCTGGGGCTGGCCGTGGCCGCGATGGCCGCCGATGGCCCGCTCGTGTGGCACCACGACGAGCGACTCTTCCAGCACGAGGCGACGCAGTTCGACTACTATGTCTTTGCGCACTCGTGGCAGCCCTCGTTCTGCTACCAGCAGCCGTACCCCGGTCTCGCATCTCTCTCGAGGCCAAGACGTGCTCAGGAGTCATGCTGTAGGCTGCAAGGAGCCGAATCCGTACTGGAAGACGCACTTTACCGTGCATGGCCTCTGGCCCGAGAAGAACGAAGGGCCCCACCCGGGCTACTGCACCAAAGAGCCGCTGGACATGCAGCGCGTGCGCAAAGCGATCGGCCAAGACACGCTCGAAAAGTTTTGGCCCAACGTCAAGGTCGCGATCAACACGACCGACTACGACTCGTACGCCTCTCTGAATGGGCCATGATGCCATATGGCCGTCGTAGGTTTTGGAACCACGAGTGGACGCGCCATGGCACGTGCAGTGGTCTCGATCAAGTGACGTTCTTCCAGAGCGCGATCGAGCGCATGAAGACGCAGGGCACGCCCGACTTTATCTCCAAGAGCGTCGGCAAGGTCGTCTCGACGAGCGCGATCCGCGACGCGTACGGTGGCCCGAAGAAGGTCGTGCTCCAGTGCAAGAACCAAAGGCTCTCGCAAGTGTACACGTGCTTGGGCAAGGACAAGGACAACCAGCCAACGAACGCCACCGACTGCTCGCGCCAAGTGCTCAAGGAGGACTCCTGCCGCGTCGGCGAGATCCTCATTCCCGGCTTTTAGGCTCTGTACATGGTTGTCTACCTTCTCTCTGAAAGTTGACACGAGCTTGGTCTTGGAAGATCATGCTCTTCGCCGATTGTGTTGCATTCTCTTGAGCGCGCATCGCTCTCGGCGTTCGGCGTACAGGCGCCCATCAGATGCGCCTAACGCTGAGGCTTCCTTGGAGCTTTCATGTGGGCACGGTGCAAGGCGTCCAGCGCTAGTGGCCAGCCCAGGGGCCAGGTCGGCGGGCAAGACCAATAGGTTCGCCCGAGATGCGGAAAATTCCTTGCTAAGCCAAGGCTGTCCACGGCTGCAGGCAGTCAGCGAAGTGCAATGCAGAGCGTACTGTAGAGTGACCAAGGCAACTCGACATCGTGTCGTTTCTATTGCCAAGGATTGTGCTGGAATTCGCACATTCAAGTACATGCATGGTCGTCGTCGTCCTGCATGCCACGCGTGCCCTTGTGCGCGGTAAACCTTCGTACTATCGACGAAGCAATGACACGCATCGACGTGTTTTAGGGCGTTGTAATGGAATGTTGTATCAAGTTGATACTTGCTCGCGGTGTTTCGCCCGCGTGTGTATCAACCCAACGACGCGGCTTGCGACTCGACGACGAGGCTCGTTGTACACAGCGACGCAGCATACCAAAGGCGTCTCGTCGTCACTGCAATGTCCTCTTCTACTACTGCCGCGGGTACGCTCGGGCCCCACGGCGATACGAAGTACAACCAGAGAGCATGGGCACGGAAGAATGACCCAAGACCCCGCGATAAGAATATCAGATGGTAGTACTGTTTAGGGCAATTGGATGCGCCGTGGTTCGGATACGCGCGTCCGGATACGTGGCCTTTGCGGCATGGCCTGTCCAGATTGCAATTTGCAGAGCCACAAACAAGCCGCAATATGATCTACTACAACACGCGGGACATCGTCTCGATCCTCACGACGTGGACGGGCTCGCCGTTCGTGGGCACGGCGCCGGTCCAGGCCTTCTCGATGGCGTGCTTTGCGCTCATCGTGGCGACCTTCCAGCACTTTTTTCCCACGGACTTTGACGGCCTCAACACGTCGATCGCGCTCAAGGATCTGCACATCATCGCCAACACGTTCATTGGCCTCCTCATCTCGTTCCGCCTCAACTCGGCGTTCCAGCAGTGGAAGTCGGGCCTTGGCGACATTACGCTCTTTACGCAAACGGCGCGGTCCGTCGTGTCGACGTTCGCGTCCTTCTTGACCAAGTCGGACGATAGCACCGAGCTCCTCGAGAAGAAGGAGATGCTCGGGGACTTTCGCCGGCTCACGCTCATCTACACGTCGCTCGTCTTCCACGACTGCCGCGAACACGACGCGTTGCCCGAGCTCCAGTCCGCGGGCTGGCTCTCGCCGAACGAGCTCAACGAGCTCAATGCGTGCGGCGCCATCTATACGTCGCGCCAGTCCAAGCGCTTCTCAAGCGCGTCGGCGGCGACCAACCGCGCGCGGTCGGCGGTCATTGAGCTCTGGATCCGACGCGTCGTGCAGGCGGCGGCTTCCAAGAACTACTTGAACCCGCCGCAGATGACGACCATGAACAACATGGTGACGCAGCTGCCGATGATCCACGGCCGCGTCTTCAACACGTCTAACATCCCGATCCCGTTCAACTACTGCCAGTACCTCAACTTTTGCATCTACATGTACCTCGTGCTCTACACGGTCGTGATCGTCGACACGTCCTTATTTTACACGCCCGGGTGGGTCTTCCTCTGGGGCATGGTGCTTCTCGTCGCCGACACGGTCGCCAACGAGATCGAGTGCCCGTTCGGCACGGACGCCAACGACATTGACCTCGAAGAGCGCATGAAGCAGCTCGAAGACGAGCTCACGACGCTCGTCCGAAGCCAATTGCACTGCTGGGGCCTCTTCACGGCCGACGACGTCGCGATGCTCACGCCCGCGCCCAAGACGCCGATGACACCCGACGTCGAGACGTGCTCGCTCTACGGCAGCAAGCCGCGGAAGCTCAAGGTCAACCGCCAAGTGGGGCCGCCGCCGCCCGCGCAGGCCAGCGAAACGTCGGCCCTGCTCCCGCCGCAGACACTTCCGACGCAGACCTCGACGGGTTCCAACGAGAGCTATGGCATCGCCGTGTAAGCTTCGTTTGTCAATAGAAGGATGCCTACTTCAGGAGCGTGTCAAGGGCTTGTCTCGTCTCGGCCGCTACAGTAAAATGGCGCAGCTAGATCGGTCCAAGCGTTGTTGTGGTGTTCGTATTATGACCCAGCAGTCACTGCTACAACTGTAGAGCTCTGGTCCGCCACCGTGGTCGCGGACTCTTTCCTGGAATCGGTATCGCCTCGAACTTGGAGCTCGAGCTTACGAATTCCGCTCCTTCGCGCGTCAGTCCTCCTTCGAGTCTCATCCATCCAGCACCCTTTTGCCGGGTCACCACGTCTTCAAGTCCATATTGGTACTGCAGTAGGAATCTCCAATCCTCTGTTGTACTTGTAGGAGTAGATGCAATCTTGTGCCGAGCTACCACCCCCGCGTGTTCGCAGCAGCGTACCACCTATATAGTACATTGACCGTACACGTCTCCCTTGTCCACACAACATGCACCACGCAAAAGGGCATCGAGCTCGCGTTTTATATATTCGGCGCGCATTTGGTTAGTCGCGCACATCCTTGTGGGCCGAGACGACGCAGCCGGGCACTTTCAAAAACTCGTCAAAGTCGTACTTGACGTCCTTCGGGCAGCAGCTCCAGTACTTGCCGCTGTCGTGGAAGACGGGCGCGCCGGCGTGGTGAGCGCACGACTTGTCGTCGTTGATATCGACAAAGTACTCGACTTGGCAACCATAGTTGACGCATTTCGCCTTCCCGTCCGTGCGCTTGGGGGCCACGGGCCTAGGTACGATGAGAAAGTTTGCGCGACTTATGTGGACGTACTTGGCTGTGATCGACGAGATTGACGTGACCGCGGTCGGGTTGGACTTGTTGTAGTCGTCGATCGACTTGACGGGCGCAGCCGGCGCGGCAACGACCGGCACGGGGGCGCGCGCCGGCGTCTCGGCAACAACCGGCGCTTGGTTGCCAACGGCGCTGTGGAAGCCAACCGCGCACGGCTCAATCTTTTCAAAGTCATCCCAGTCGTAGACCATCTTGGACGAGCAGCAGGACCAGCCCTTCTTCGTGTCATGGAACGTCGGCGGTGCCTTGTGATGGCGACACGCGAGGCCGTGGTTCTCACTGTCGACGAACTTTTCCCGGCAGCCGAAGTTCTTGCACTGGACGAGCTCCTTGGGCACTTCCTTCTCGCGCTCCTCTGCAATGTATTCATGAGCCATGGCCTTTTTCTATGCATACGCAGCACGTACCATCGGCTGCATCCTTCTTGTGCTTGAACGTCGATGGGCCTAGCCATCTTATGAGCCACAACCTTAGCCTGTGCGCCTACCGAGCTTGACGTAGACGTCGTCGCGGCTCTTGATCGTGTCGTGGATGGTCTCGTCGCCGCGCAGCACGCGGCCTTCGCTGCGCTCGAGGTGGTACTCGCTCGCGTCTACCTTGTTGTTGGGCCGCTTCTCGTTGTACGTTTCGAGAAAAACTAGGGCTGCACGTGAGCCATCCGCGCCGCCATGTCGCCGCGTACCTCCTTCAAGCGGTCGACGGTCGCGCCCGCCCACTTGGACGGGATCGTGAGCTTGAGCGTCAGGTGGTGGGCCTCGTCGCCTTCCTCGAAGTGCAAGTAAATCTTCTTGAGGCGCGCGCCCTCGGGCTGAACCGGAATCGACTCGGCGCCGCCCATTGCTGCTGGTCCAAATCGAAAATAAGACGACAGCTTCGAGCTTCGAGAAAACGGACCAATCACGAGCCGTTCCAAAACATATCGGGTTTTGTATGCCAAGATCGCGCCGCTATCTTTCGAACCGGAATGGCTAAGTGCACGCCCCTTTAGCACCCTCGCTCGACCAACGCGCTTACGCGACCGCCGCTGTTTGCCCAAGTAGGTCGACCAGTTGGTATATATATATCCATCTAGGGGTGTCAAAGGGTGCTAAGATCGTCGGGCTGTGCTAGATTGAAATGGATCGTCTTTGGTGCGAAGCTAGCGCCCTAGACATGGTGGCGGGAGGTGGCGGGGCGGAGGACACGACGCGTGGATACTGTGTCGTGGTTGTGCGGGTGTGCGACGTATAGGGCTTCTATCGCTGGAGGAGAATGCAAGATACGTCTCCCATCTTGTTTCTCTTGTTGGTAGTGACGTGGCATGCGGGATCGAAGCGGCGATGCGCTGACGCCGCCACGTCACCGCAAACGCTGGCCTCACGCGCCCTCGGCCTTGCACGCGATGTACTGGACACGGGCTGCGCGTTGGAGGAGTAGAGTCGAGAGGACACGAGAACGTGCGAGAAAAGCTGAGGGATGTTAGCAAAGACAACGACGGACTAGGTCCATTTTGACGAGGAGCGCAAGCTTTGGGTCTATTGCTGGCTCATAAATAGGCTATTGCTCCTCGATGGGCGACGACATTGATGTGGGCGTCAATGGCAGCTCCGTCTTTTGGCCGCGTCGCCGACGTGGACCACAGCGCGGAGCCGGGCGAGCTCGCGGGTTAAATATTGCAGCTTTTGCTGCTGCTGGTAGCGCGAATCGGCAGCCGACTCGCGGTTCGTGCGCTTCCGGTACTCTTCTTTGGACTCGCCGTCGCGGATCGCACTCTTGGACTTCTTCATGGGCACCCAGTCCTTGGACTGGAGGCCCGGGTGCTCCTTCTGGAGCAGCTGGATCTCGTGCTCGATAAAGTGCACGCGCTTGTCACGGTTCTCGCGGTATGACGCGGCCGAGATGCGGTTCTTGGTCTTATTGCGGTCAATGCACACGGCGGCCGCGGCCTCGGACGCTGCGTGGCGCGGTACAATGTTGCGCTTGGCGTTGCGCCGCTCGATCGCAACCTGCCGCCGCCGCGCCGCCTCGGCCTTGTGCGAGAGCAGGAACGGCGCCAGGTACCCGCCGGCCTCCGCGGCCTTCTTCGGGTCGAGGCCAAACATGGCACCCGTCGGCGGCAACAAGAACGGATGGAACGGTGCGGCTTGGATGTGCGTGTACTCGCGCGTGTCAAAGTGCTTGACGAGGTGGTTGGTGTCAGCGTAGAGAGTCGCGGCGGCGGGCGGCGTCGGCGTCGGCTCGGCCTGGGCGGCGCACTGCTGGTGGCGCTCGAGCTTGGTCACGCGGTCCGTCTGCTGCTCAAACTGGATCGCGACGTCCAAGAGGTACTCGAGGCTCATGCTGCTTCCTCCTGCTCTGACGTCCAGCAAATGCTCAAAAAATTGCACTGGAAATCCTCGGCCGCGCTGGTGCCTTTTATTCAATGTCGTGTTCTTGCATACAACAACCAAGTGCGAATAAAGATTTTCCATTAAATCGGACGCGTGGGGCCAAATTATTATGGGACCAATCAGAACGCGCGGTTCGAGGCGAAAATCGAATGAAGGCCAGCCACGTTCGTGGGACTTCCGGATACGAAGCCGCGGCGATCCGGATGGTTTTTAATTCCTGTCGGCTGTGACACGTTTTGACTCGACTTGAGTATGTGAAGTGACGGTTTCACACATTATATTGAAGTGAGAAGCGTGTGGGCCAATCACGGCGCGCCAAGTTGGGATTGGCCAGAACGAGCTGCGACCGCGATGAGCTGGCAGCGCCTCGTGCGACGAAGAGGTCGGCCCCCGACCACAAGCACTCGTGCCGCCTTCTCCTGGACCTTTGCCGCGAGCCAAGTGCCGTGGAATGCTACAATATATATTTGTATACGTATGCAAGAGTCGTTGTTTGCTGCCAACACACCCTTGGACCAAGGGAATGGATCTTGTCTCGCTCGCAGTGCGTTCGTGACGTGCAAATTACACGTCTCGTGTGATGCCAACACATGTGCAATATCATATATCGAGTGACCAGCTAGCTTTCCATATTGTTCAAACGCCCAGCGTTCGGGACGTTGGTTTTGTCTTGATCGATTTTGCGATCCAATACTACACAGTCAATGTACATGTACCCTCCCAACCTGTGCCCTCACGTTTGGACTGCGTGTCATGGAGGCGTCTTATCGCTCACTTTATTAGGTTGATGGCAGGAAAATGAGTAATAGGTGTAGTAGCAGCGTACTATTGTCTTTGTGTTTCGTGTAGGGTACTGCTCGACGATCTAGTCGACGATGGCGCCGTTGTTGACGTGACGAAGTCGTTGCTCGGCCGATAGGGCGTCAATGAGGCGAAATTCCACCGCGACCTTTACAATGAAGAGCAGGACGAGTGCGATGCCAGACAACGCAAGCGCCCGCGACAGCCAGCACTCACGGTCGGGCAGGTCGTCGTCGTCGTCGTCAACGTGGCCCTATCGTCGAGGAGGACGCTTGTGTGAGGAAGAGCGTTGGACGAGGGCAGTATTTGCTACGTTGTCGAGAAATGTTACGTGGCGGTCGCGCTTGGAGGCTCGCATCGACGCTGCGTGCGGACGGTTTTGGAAGAATTGTTTTTTCCTTCGCAGCTTTTGACCCTTGCGGCGTCCTTAAAACACATCTATTGTTCGGGCAACTCTATCTAACAACTATCGTGCGCTACGAGCAGCCAACGGCCGCTGTGACGCCGTGGCATTGTGCAATGAGCTCGACAGCGCAACGCCGGCGACGGCGGCGCAGGCCCGTGCTTGGATGGACTGCTGTCATCGGGAGGACGCGGCACGCCTTGCGCTGCGTGGATTGGACGTAGAAGAGGAACCACACGTAGGCGGCAGCGAGGGCGAGGCTCACGAGAAGGGCCAGCTCGCAGCCCACGACTGTTGCTGCCATCTTGCCAATGGGTCTATGGCGTCTCTCTGTCAACAAACAACGCGAACTGGCCTATTAGTTCAAGATTCCTACGAACTTCGGTATCGAAGCATGGTCCAATCAGAGAGACATAATAGCGAAGTTGACCTTCGAGTGCTATGTTGCACTTGCACTTGCGCATTACGCTGCCTCCAGCACAAGATACCGGTACATGAATCTGGAGCGATGAATCTGCCGTCGTAGACGTGGATGCGTACCACGCCCATGGCATCGAGAAGCTCCGTTTCGACTGGGTGTCCTTTGGTTCAACGGGGCTTCACGGTTGAGCACGACTAGACATATCGACGTGTACCAAAACTTTTTAACGACAAAAATCCAATGCTCTGCTAAACGATGCCTTCTCATTTGGTTAGCATATTGCTCTTACTACATACACAATCTCTAGCTATGAACAGCGGCGATCAATATTCCCCCACTTTTCACAAATACTTGAGGGAGGCGTGGGTGTGGTTGAATCCACGGTGGGTTTCCAACCATGGATTCCAACAGGCTTTGTCGTTCCCGCTCTCGTACGCGTGCAATTGTAGTGTCAGTGTACTTAGTAGCTTGTAAGAGCTCGTGATCCGTTCTTGTTGAAGTGGGTCGTCGTGACTCGTTGTCGAGAAAAAACCATGTCAAAAATATACATGTCGTTTGAGAGCCCGTTCGCGCCACTTTGCTATACTTAGCTCACTCTATGAACGACGCGCCCACGCCCTCGGAAGCGATGCTTCCGGATGGGCCCAGCCCGCGCGGCGTCGGCACCTTGCTCCTGACGGCGTCGTCCGCGACATCGCAAACGACCTGCGTGGACGCAGTAGGCCCACCCGAGCACCCGCCGACACCCGATGACGCCCCGTATGCGATGCGAAAACGGACACTCGACAGCACGTGCAACAACGCGCCGCGTCGCGCGCCCGGTGCTGCAATGGCCCTACTCGCCAGTGACCCCTCCTCCCGGGCGCTACTCGCTCGAAAATCCGGTCTACGGGCCAGGAGCGTTGTGCTGGTCTCGTCCGAGGTGCATGCGCGGCGGAAGCGATCGCTGGCCTTTCCACGCAAAATGCCATCTCGAATGGTTCAAGCCGCACGGAGCTCGGCGCTCAGCGTTGGGTCGTCCGAGGCCGACGAAAATACCCGAAAGGTAGCCGCCTCGAGCAACCGGTCGTACCCACCAACGCATTATCGCCCCTGCCGTCTCGACGAGACTTTCGCCAAGCAAGAGGTAAACATTCGCCGTGTTGATATAGTACTATGTCGCATTACGCTCGGTGTAGCTGCCCTTGGGCGAACACCACTGGACCGACTACCTCTTTGCTCGGTTTGGGTCGCGTCCGGACGTGCAATCGACATTTCAGAAAAGTATAGGCATCGAAAACGACAACTTGTCCACAATGTATATGTGGTGTAGACCAGACCAAGCTCTTGGAGATGATTCGGACCTTGGACGCGCTCGCCTCGACGCGCCCTGACGACGACGAGGTCGCTACGCAGCTTAGCGCGTGCAAGGCCATGGTCGCCTGGTTCCGCGTCGGTGACCACGTCGTCTTGATGGACATCCACGGCAAGCCCGCGCTACTCAAAACCGAGAGCCGCAACCTCATGGTGCCGAGCGTGCGGAAGCGCAACTCGATGTCCGACTCGGCGCCGGTTGCCGACCCGGTCACGGCCACGATTCGCCGCGACTTGCACAACGGCACGTACGACATTCGCCTTCACAAGACGTCGTCGACCATCCAACGAGGTTGACGTCCATGCGTTTTCAGCCCCGAATTCACATTTGACCTGCATGTTTTAGCGGTGCCACACCATTTACTACGACCCAAAGTCCGACGCAAGCCCGGTATCGAAGCCATTCGACCCTCGTCAACACGGAATTTTCTCTTGCTCGATGGCATGGTGCGCCTCGACCTCGGCGCCCGCGTCATGGTTCGTTGATCTATCGATCAAGAGAGCCTGAGTCTCGCGTGCAGGTGACGTACCGGGACCCGTTGGAGCGACGATATGGGTACTTTATGGGCCTCCACACCAACGGCACGGCCATCGTGCAGTACGACGAGAAGGACGTCGATGCCAAAGTCGACATCAAAGATCTGAGTGCCGCCGCCGACCAAGATGTGACGGACGAGCTCCTCGCGATGGTCCAAGACATGCACTTGACGGTTGACGACCGCGTCATTCTCACGGGCTTCCGCGTCCTCACCAAGCACCCTCTCTTGAAGAACGTCCAGCCGTGCACCGTGACCCGCGACAACGGCAACGGCACGTTCGACCTGCAATTCCTCGACGGCATCTGCGTCTACAGTGTTTGTGAAACCATGCATCGTCGTGTTCCGACAGATTGTGTATGTAGATAAGCCGCGACGTGATCGAGATTGAACCCAGCGTGCACGAAATGCAGCTCAAGCAGCTCGAGGCGCAGCGCAGCGCCGCCGCCGTCGCGCTCGTCGTCGGGCAGCTCGTCGCAGCGTACAGTCCGCGCTATTTGCGCTACTGCTCGGGGCACATACAAAGCATGTCCGACGGGTTCTGCGATGTTGTCTTTGACTATGGCGAGCGCGTCACGCAGATTCCGGTGACCGACGTCACGAGCCTCCCTGACGCGACGCTGCAGCGCTGTGGCAACCTCATTTCGTACTCGAAATCGATGCTTGGGTGCGCAATCAAACCCATGCAGGCGATTGACGAAATGACCTCACGCTATATTCTAGGCCCGAAGAAGGCGGCGACGCACGGCTGCCTATGGGCCATCGTGTCATGGCGCGGCTGTGCGGGAGCCCCAAGTACTTTGCGGGCGTCGTGGAGGAAGCAGAGACCAAGACGTACCGCATCCGCTTCCAATCCAGCGTCTTAGATCCGTCCGTGCCACGCAGTCACGTCTATAGCGTCGAGAGCTGCGCGGTCGTCTTTGTCAAGCCGACACCAAAGCCCAGCAACGCGACGGTGACCACCAGCACGTCGCGCCAGAAGCGAAAGCGCAGCTCGCTCGCCCAACGCGTTCTCAACTTTTTCACAGGCAGCACCATCGAGTGAAGCATTTCCAAGGCGACCCTGTCTTGGATGTGATGGCGCGCGTTCAAGTCGGTCTGCAACCAGAGCCAACGAGAGATTTTCCCTCCAAACGGAGCTCTACTTGGCTATGAACGTTCAATCACGGACATGAGTATTTCCTTGGATCAATGTACTTGCGATTCAGTGCTCGTTTTCGTTGATTGGTACACTCCTTTTAAAGGGAAAGGACGGCTGATGTATCACCTCGTACATCTCTCTAGCGGAGGGTTGAACCGTGCTGGCGTCTCGGCAACGCCCATGACCGTCTCCGGCGAACGTGCTCGGATTTGCGTCTATTGATAGCACCGACCATATAGATCGCTAGGACGCTCGCAAGTTGATCACTTTTCGATTACATGCTTCGAACGCTTGTGGTAGCGAGCGTTGCGGCCCTCGCGGCGGGTGCGACGACGCTCAACCTCGCACTCGGCTGCAACGCGTCGACACCGTACCCGTACCAGCCCCGGTCGCTCTGCACGGACGCTGCGTTCGTCCAAACCATCACGGGCCCCGAAGCCTCGACACTCATCCAACTGCATTTTGCCTCCTTCTCCTTGCCGCCGACCGACTACCTCGTGCTCTCGGGGTTCGAAAATGGCACGCGCAAAGACATTTTCTACTATGGCCAGCACATCCCGCATGGCGCGAGCTTCAACGCGACCCCGATCTTTAACCGCACGATTACGCTCTCGCTGTACACGGGCATCTTCAACCCGAACCGCGGTGGCGCCTGCGCGGGCTTCCACATCGACTATATGATTACAGCCGTGCCCGGCGAAGGCGTCGAGGCCCAGTGCGGGCCCAAGGACGTGACGATGGAGGCGGCTTGCTTTGAGGGCTCGCCCGGCATTTGGCGCAACGCGCAAGCCGTCGCGCGCCTCGTCATCAACCGCGGCGGGTCACTCGCAGGCTGCACGGGCTGGCTCCTCGGCAACCAAGGCCACTTTGTCACAAACAACCACTGCATCAAATCGGCGGCGGACGCGGCCGGCACGCGCTTCGAGTTCAAGGCCCAAGCCACCAAGTGCCCACCGCCGGGCACCGATTACTGCAAGAGCCAGCTCGCGTGCCCGGGCGAAATCTACTCGGGCAGCGTCCAGTTTGTGTACACGAGCTCGTTCTTGGACTATACGATTGTCAAGCTCGACGCGTGGGTAGCGCAGAAATACAACTACCTTCGGTTGCGCGCGCGCGGCCCGACGCTGCTCGAGCCGATCTATATTGTCGAGCACCCGAACGCGTATGGAAAGCGCATTAGCAACAAGAACGGCGACGGCATCGCGCAGCTCCGAGGTCCGTTCACGGCCACACAGGCTCTCTACCATCTCGACACGCTGCCCATGGCGTCCGGATCACCGATCCTCGGGGTCCGGGACAACTTGGTCGTCGCGCTGCACCACGGCGGCTTCATTAACTGCCCCAACGTGGGCATTCGCAGTGAATTAATTTTCAACGATCTCAAGCGTGTCGGCCTCCTTCCGCGCGATTCGTGGAAGTAGGTGGACAATTGCGCCACTGTCCTCAAAGACGTTAATGCACCTTAATGATGTAAATCGCTTCAATTGTAAAAGCATCATCGCTACCGCTTTCGGTCTGCTGACAGAGGACGTGCGGTACAGTACCGGTACTGTGCGTGGCATTCTTACCCCAGCCCTACGACCCACCGTCGTTGGAGGCGCACCTAAGTGCAGGAAGCAACTTCAAGCGGCTGGAGCCATAATTCTGTCGCATGGGCGCATTTTGGCTCTGTGAGATTCGATATGCGAGCTCTCGATGAGGTGAATATTCGCACCAAGTATGTATAGTATCACAAGTTCTTTGTAGATCAGTTTGTAGCTCCTGGTAATCGCGTTCATCGGCGAGCGCAACCAAAGCAACCGAGCTGCAGAGACGCGAATGGCTCGTCATCTTTCGATGGTCGACCAATCAAAGCGCTTGAAGGTATGAGATGCCACACATATACCACTCCGCGCAGGCCCCACGACGATTCTCAGATTGATATTCCACTCTCCATCCCACTCTTGCTTTGCGGCGGACGACAGCCAGTTGCGACCTGCGCAGCTTCAGGGCTTTGTCAACCACCTCGATTCCCTCTCGCCACTGACTGAAGGGACTCAACCATCATGAGCTGCCGTCGCCAGCCTTTTCTCGCCTTGTTTACACCCTGAAAGAGCTCGAAGGATGCAGAAAAGCACCTCCAGTTGAAGGGTTGAAGGGCTGGGTTCACGAGTCCTATGTTATTACTCGCGCTGTGTAAAGCATCCAAGGCGCGAATCTATGGGCGGCTCAGATTCAGGTTGTGTGCACCATCGCAGCACATCCACGAAAAGAGTCAACATTTCCATCACCATTGTTCAATTCGATTCGCCATGCGCACTGCCATTGCCTGCCTCGCCGTCGCCTCGACGGCCTTTGCCTCCACCGCGTGCACGACGGACCGCACCATCAAGTACCTCGGGTACGAGCTCACGTTCGACTGCGAAGCCGCCTCCCCCGACCGCTGGACGTACTCGCTCGGCTTTGACAACGGCAAGGCCAAGCGTCCGAGCGGCTATTACCAGGACCCGAACCTCCCGCCGAGCTGCAAGCAGCAAAAGGCCACGAGCTCGTACGGCAACGGCTACGACCGCGGCCACCTCGTCGCCTCCAACCACATGGACGCCAACGAGACCACGATCCGCGAGGCCCACTACATGACCAACATCCTCCCGCAGATCTCGACCTTCAACCAGGGCATCTGGCAAAAGACCGAGGAAATGGAAGACTGCTACCGCGACCTGCACCCGATCACGACGTACGGTGGTGTTGTCTACACGGACGCCTCCAACGACATTTTTGTCGACAAGTGGGGTGTCAAGACGCCGGATTTCTGGTGGAAGGTGGTTTTGACCAAGGACGATGCGGGCAACGACAAGATCATTTCGTGGTACTTCCCCAACCAGGCCAACCTCGGCAAGTTGGACGAGTACTTGACGTCGGTGTCGGCGATCGAGAAGAAGCTGAACGACGGTCTCGGTCCGATCCCGGTGCCGCTTGCGCTCAAGGAGTTTGTGGCGCCCAAGACGTGGGACTTGCCCAAGAATTGCGATCGCAGCTAAACTTTGTCGTATATTGCGCGACGGTATAATTGCAATAGACGTTGTGTTCTGTTTGATCTTGCAAGGAATCGCAGACTAGAAAACCTACTCAGTGCAATTCACCACGGACCGCCTCAATGCGAGTTGCATGGCCCTGCATTGCACTAGTCTATCATTCCTAATAGTGGCGGTCGTTACCTTGGAGTACGGTGGTAGTACAAGCCTCTTCCAGAGTGAGCAGGTACCGGTAGGTAGTCCTTGTGCGCATTGCCAGATTTCTTGACTACATGTTCCACATTCACGAAATACCAGTTTCGGTGGTGCATACTGGGGTGATGAGACATTAAGTTGCTGTGGTGGAAAGGGCCAGCGTAGAAACCGTAATTTCCTCTGCTGGTATCGTGAGATTGGTGCCGACTGTCGACAGCTTTGATCAAGGGGATTCCCTTGGCATTGATGTACAAGAAAGCCTAGAAGCTACCGGTATATGGCCTCATCGTACGGCTGTGGGCCACCTTGCTAGCGCGCCACCCGGAATGCGTCGTCTTGCGCGGCAGGCGCATTGGCATGGACATTGGTTGTACTACATGTAGCTACATCGTCGTCATTCTTGGCAAAGGTTGACGCTGCGTATTGAAACCCGCCAACTTGCATCGCCTTCGATGCACGCACGTCAGCTCATTGTGGGTCATGAACGTTGAAAGCCAATACACCGTAGATACATTCTCCGCGTTAGACTATCCTACCGGGAGTCATTCTCGTCGTTCGACCAATCAAACTACCAATACGATGCTGGTTTCATCCAATCACAAGCTGTGCCATTGACATACAAACTGTCAATGAATCGGTTGTGGATTGATGGACACTACGGTGTCAGGCTCCTCGAGCCCGAACCAGTGTTGAGCTTGACGCACTGTCAGTATTCGAGAAAGTACTGTGGGCTACGTTACCATGACGTGTCAATCCAACTCGCAATATGGAAGAGAGGAGAGGGTGGGCGTTCGCAAGACTTTTCGCCAGTAGCTCATCCCAAGTCGCCAAAAGCGGTGGCTATCATGTCGACGACGCACAGTGTACGTCTGTGTCCCCTTCACAAACCACTGAATGGGTCCAATGCTTGAGGGTTCGCGCCTTCACCTCTTCAAAACTTGCAGCCACGAGCATTCTATCAATAGCTGAGCCTTCATGGGGACACTGGACGACTGGTGAAGCCTCGGTATGACACAGCGCAATAACGGAGTGCACACAAACTACCAAGTAGGTACCGGTAGTACCTACTATACACAGCTCACCTCTTCTCCAACGAGTAAAAAGTGCAGGGTGAATTTACAGGGTGGTGTGATCACCGGCGACGACTCGGCCGGGCTATGTACGCGTCAACTTCAAGCGGCTGGTGCGGCATCGCAAGCTTCGCAGGTGACGAATACGTGGTCGCGCTTCCTCCCGCGAATCTGTTTGCGAATCTTTGGCGCCAAAACGATGCGCGGCGCGAAATTGTCGGGTAATCGCTTGTGGCCGATCAATAAAACAAACCATAAGTTCTGAGATGGCGCAGCATACATGATCGTTTGGCAACGGTTATCAGACAAATTGTCCCACTCTCGCTTGAACTTGAGCTCTTGACCTGATCGCTCTATCGACCACACATGGGCCATGCACGCACGAAAACGTACCACCACACTTGAATCACATGCGTACCAAATTAGCGGCCCGCGGTAGCCTGGCCAAACGCTCCCATGGCTCTTGTTGAGGTAGAAAACAGTTGCCAGCAAGCCAGAAGTCCACCACGGCGGTAGTGACAAGGTGCGCATCTCGCCGAAATATTACCCATACCATCGACACGGCTGTTTTTGTGTACATGTTGAGGTGGTTGAAGTGCGACGACTCGCACCTGAGTTGGGTACGTCGGGTACACTGTCGGGTACGTTGACTCGGCCCCTACGTGAGAATCTTCCTGCATCTTTGCGCGACCCAGATTCTACAAGGCGCTTCGACCCAACCAGCTCATTTTACCTTTCGCTTCATCATGCGCACTGCCTTCGCTTGCCTCGCCCTCGCCACTGCGGCTGCCGCCAGCGCCAACGACAAGACGCTCGACTACACGGGCTACCAGCTCTCGTACGACTGCGCCTCGGGCGCCGCCGACCGCTGGACGTACTCGCTCGACGTTGACAATGGCAGCGCCAAGCGTCCCAGTGGCTTCTACGACGACCCCAACCTCCCGACCAACTGCAAGCAGCAAAAGTCCACAAAGGCGTACGGCAACGGCTACGACCGCGGCCACCTCGTCGCCTCCAACCTCATGGATACCGACGAAGAGATGATCCACGAAGCCCACTACATGACCAACATCCTCCCGCAGATCTCGAGCTTCAACCAGGGCATCTGGGCCAAGACGGAGGCGCTCGAAGACTGCTACCGCGACCTGCACCCGATCACGACGTACGGCGGCGTTGTGTTTACGGATGCCTCCAACGACATTTTTGTCGACAAGTGGGGTGTCAAGACGCCGGATTTCTGGTGGAAGGTCGTCTTGACCAAGGACGATGCGGGCAACGACAAGATCATTTCGTGGTACTTCCCCAACAAGGCCAACCTCGGCAAGCTGGACGAGTACTTGACGTCGGTGTCGGCGATCGAGAAGAAGCTGAACGACGGTCTCGGTCCGATCCCGGTGCCGCTCAAGCTCAAGGCATACGTGGCGCCGTCGAGCTGGGCGCTCCCGAGCAACTGTGATCGCAGCTAAGTTAAATATACTGTAGTGCTACTCGTTTTAGTGCAGTGTTTAAGCTCACTTCACATCAATGTTTTTGTATAGGCTACAAACCCTATCCCTGGGTACTTGCATTGCAGACCTGAAGCACTCCAAATAGTGTGACGATCAGAGGGTTCGATTCTTGATTGCTCGTGTGCGAGGCCGGTATGCTGTTGTATCGACACACAAATCTGCAATTAGCCTTTACTTGCATGCAAGACAATAATGTGCGAGCATCGCTTGGAGCCCAGGGTAGTCAACATGGTCGCTCATTTGCGAGCGCCTTCAATTCACACGATGTAGACTATTTAAGCATCACATTTAGTGTATCGCCGGCCTATCTTGATGGGGTACTGGGTATCATGCACTCTTGCTTGAAGATATTGCTGTGTCGAACTAAGGAGCATTATTATTATATTGGCGCTAGCTAGTGCACATATTGATGATATACAGATTTTCACGGGTGCTTGCTACTGGATCGAGAGTGCTCGGAGACACCGTGGCCACGACGTGCTACCGTGGGCTTCGTGAAGACAGTGCTGGAAAAAGCCAACGCGCGTGAGCGAAACCTCGGCAAGCGACGGGCTCTGTCGAAACGCAAGGGCGAGCGCTGGACCAAACGTTGGATCGACGCTCAAGTCGAGGTCAATGTCGTTCAGGCGCAGGCTCTTGGCACGTCCGAGGCGTAACCACTCGGCCAAGTACCGGGCAAATGTCGCCTGCAAGCGGTGCGGGCCGCGCGTGCTGCAGAGCCGAAGCTCAAAAGCAGCCAGTTGCGGATGGCAAATGGCAGTCAATAGGGTGTCCAGCGCGGGGCGGTGTCGGGAGACGTCCGTCGCAGTCACTATCTCAAGAGCCTTGACGGCAGTGCAATCGCGGAGCGCATCGCGCAGTGCCTCGCACTCGGTCATTGTCAGCTTGGTAAGACGTAGCTTGACGCGCGAAATACTGCGTTCGCCGAGCCGCGCCATTGCAGTGAGTAGCTCGGCACTGCATGTGATGGCTTCCAGCGCAATTTCTACGTGAAGCGATAATGCACCGTGAAGCAAGCGCCACGTTGCTTCTGGGAGCGCCACGTCATCGAGACAAATCACCGGCCAGCGTACGCGGACGCCGGCGGCAGAAGTCAACGTATAGAGACATTGCAGTCGCGGTGTCCACGCGGTGCGAGGGATGCTTGTGAGCAGCGCCATGAACGCTATCGGGCACGAGACGTAGCGCGCGATGATCTCCAACACCTCGGGGGGCAAGACCATTGGCACTACGGTGCATGGCCGCTTGACGCCGTCCCGAGGCTCTTGGGACTGCATCTGGCTTTGAAACGTCTGTGAACGGACAGCGCCTCGAGAATCTGAAAATCCTTTGACTAGAATCTGAAAATACCAGACGAGACAATAGGTGGTTAAAGTGCATACAAACTGCGAGTATGCCGTACACACAGAGATGATACGCAGTCCTGCAAGCCAGCATTGAGCTGCTTGAGGCCAGTACAACAATCGTCGTACTGGTAAAACAGAACGCATCCGTTTGCTACTTATAATACGCAATGGAGCGAGATTTCTAGTCCAGATGCCAGCGATCCACTGCGTCGCCTCAGATGGTTCTGATACGTGGCATCGTGTTCGGTTGTCCTCCGAATCCGATGCGAGGACCTGTGCGAGGACGGGCAAATCTGCAAGTGAAGAAAATCCTCAGAAATCGAATAAATTGTCATGTTCCCACGTGGTATGGCAGAACGCTTGGTGCCAACACCAACCCGCTGAGCACTTGACCTTTTGCACCGTCTCGATTTCGTCGTCGACCGTCGCCATCATGGTTGCCCTGCTTGCTATTGTATCATTTCTACTGGCCCCCAAGAGTGCGACGGCTGCCAACGACAAGACGCTCGACTACACGGGCTACCAGCTCTCGTACGACTGCGCCTCGGGCGCCGCCGACCGCTGGACGTACTCGCTCGACGTTGACAATGGCAGCGCCAAGCGTCCCAGTGGCTTCTACGACGACCCCAACCTCCCGACCAACTGCAAGCAGCAAAAGTCCACAAAGGCGTACGGCAACGGCTACGACCGCGGCCACCTCGTCGCCTCCAACCTCATGGATACCGACGAAGAGATGATCCACGAAGCCCACTACATGACCAACATCCTCCCGCAGATCTCGAGCTTCAACCAGGGCATCTGGGCCAAGACGGAGGCGCTCGAAGACTGCTACCGCGACCTGCACCCGATCACGACGTACGGCGGCGTTGTGTTTACGGATGCCTCCAACGACATTTTTGTCGACAAGTGGGGTGTCAAGACGCCGGATTTCTGGTGGAAGGTCGTCTTGACCAAGGACGATGCGGGCAACGACAAGATCATTTCGTGGTACTTCCCCAACAAGGCCAACCTCGGCAAGCTGGACGAGTACTTGACGTCGGTGTCGGCGATCGAGAAGAAGCTGAACGACGGTCTCGGTCCGATCCCGGTGCCGCTCAAGCTCAAGGCATACGTGGCGCCGTCGAGCTGGGCGCTCCCGAGCAACTGCGATCGTGGCTAACTACACATTGCTCTACATACCAGGTGGTATGATTTAGCGTGTATTGACAGTGTGAGTTCGCAAAGCGTTGGCGATCGCAACCGTGCAAGTAGAGCCTTTGCTCTGCTTTTTGACAATATGTATCGCTCAATAGAACGCATCTTTTGACGAGGACTAGGGTTTTTGGTGTAGAATGTCGGCGCGTGGCGACACTATTAGGGACTTGATGACCTTGCGCGGTGTCCCCACGGGCATCAAGTGCTTGGAATTCTCCATTTGGTGCTTGGTCGCGTCGCAAAGTGCGTTGGTTTTCCCAAAGCTTTCAAGCGCATGACGATAGTGTGCGATGGATGTCCAGTCCTTGGTCGTGATGGCGCTTTCGAGGTTGGCCGCGTAAAACGACTCGAGTTGCGCAACGATCTTGAGGGTTTCGGGGGAGGTCTCCCCGTGCAAGCTTTTGGCCGCCGCTACGCACTCGAGCAGCATCATTTCGGCGGCTTTGACGTTCTTCGTCTGCGTATAGCACTCGGCAAGACTACACCTGCGCTGGAGCACATCGTTGGTGGGCGTCCCAACGCGGCGGCTCTGGAGCTCGATATACTCGGCGAGGAGGGGCTGGGCAGCCATATAGTCTTTTTGCCTTTCGTAGAGCCACCCGAGCTCTCGTATCGTGTGCAAGAGGCTCGGGTGGTCTGGCGGCAGCACCTCGCGGCGGCGCGCCACCTCTCTCCGACTCGTCACCTCCTTCCACGAGCTTGCCCTGGCGTTCGTACAGGATCGCGAGGTTGCTCATGGACGTCAGCGTCTGTGGATGTGCGACACCCATCACGTCGGCGTTGGCGGCCACGCACTTGAGGTAGAGCGCCTCGGCGTCGTCAAACTTGGCAGCATCTTGAGCAGCGCGGCGAGGTTGTTCATCGCCGAGAGCGTCTGCGGGTGCGTCGCGCCCAGCACCCGCTGGCACGCGCCGAGGCACTGCGTGTACAGCGCCTCGGCAACGTCCAGCTTTCGCTGGTGGTAGTAGGTCGCCGCGAGGTTGTTGAGCGTAGCGAGCGTACTCGGGTGGTCGGGCCCAAGGATACGCTCGCTGTCGTTGCGGCACTGTGCGTACAACACCTCTGCGGACACATAGTCGTGCATTGCGCTCTTGTTGGCGGCCACATTGTTCCTCAAGATGAGCGTGTTTGGGTTGTCTTGGCCAACGCTGGCGATGCTTGCCGCCAAGCAGCGCTCGAAGAGCGGTGCCGCCAACTCGTACTTTCCCTGCGCTTGGTACAAGGTCGCGAGGTTGCTCATGGTGACCATCGTGCTTGGATGGTCGTCTCCGAGCGTTCGTCTCCGCTTGGCCAAGCACGACTCAAAGAGCGCTTCGGCGTCCACGTACTGCCCGAGGCACTGGTGCGTCGCGGCGAGCGTGTCGAGTACAAGCAGCGCGGTCGGTGACTCGTCCTGTTGAATGCGCTGGTTTACATCGTGACACTGCCGTAAGAGCGATTCGGCGTGGACATATCGGCCTTGGGCCTTGTAGGTGCGTGCGAGGTGCGCTTGGGCCGAGATTGTCTCGGGGTGGTCGCTCCCGAGTAGCCCGCGCCGCGCGGCAACGCAGGCCTCGAACGCGGCTTCGGCGAGGTCGTACTTGCCTTGCACGTGGTGCAAGGAGCCGAGCTTGAAGCGCCAATTCGACCGCCCGAGCGTCTGCGGCGTCGCGGCCACTTTGGCCAAAAGCGTCGCCGTCATCCAATTTTCAAACACGCGAAACACCATCGTGTCCATGTCTCGAAAGCCAATCGTGTTTTGAATCGTGGCCACGATCTGCACCTTGTCAATCGGGTCGTACGAGTCGGACGCTTCGCTTTTCACGTGCCCGAGCATGTCGAAAACGACTCGACGCTCGCATGCTCGGTGAACCGATTGGTCTCGGCCTCGGTCATGGCCACGTCAAAGTGACTGTGCGACGCAACGGTCACGTAAACTTCGTAGACGCACCACGCGCGCGTGAGCGGAATTGGCCGATCCCACGGCAGTAGGACCATGACGACGCGCTGAATGGACGAAATGGCCGACGAAATGATGCGCGTCAAGCTCGCAAAGTCCGTGTTGGTGTGCTGCGAGTTGCAAAAGAGGTCGAGCCACACCACCGCATCGGACGCGGGCTTGTCGCTGAAGAAGACGTGGAGGCTCTCGACAACGTCCAGAAAGTTGTATGGCCACGCATGCGAGACGTAGTAGCGTGCGGGCAGGACGTCGGCATGCGCCACTGTGAGCTGGTCCACAAGCGAGAGCTGCGAGGTCGCCGTGAGCGGCTGGAGAAACTGCAAGTTGACGTCGCGTGTCGTGAGCGTCGCAAATACGTCGTACCCGCCGTGCGACTCGACGAACGCGTCTAGAAACGAGAGCGTGACGCCCAGCGGCGCCGCCATACTGCGTGCGCTTAAATAGACGCTTGGTTTCGTCCACGAAAGTGAAGGTCGCGCGGCGTTACATTATTGTACACGATTACAGCGGACGATATGACTCTTGGAAACCTTAAATATAACGTTGATTTGCGCTCCTGTATACTTTGCTTTTTGGGGCACTCCGCTCCTGCGGCTTCTGGCACCACGCTCCATGCAGCGATAGAAGAGAGCGGCGCCTGTTTTGAGTTTACCAGTCAGCATCAAATCGGGATACTACTGTCCTGGTAACGAGCGCCTTGGTCCGCGTCGTTGCGTGGTGGCTGTACATTGTGAGCCGGTCTCGGACACCATTTGTACAAGACGAGGCTTTGCAGCTATCTTTTACTGTTGTGCACTCCTCATTCTGCATCGCTGTAGCTGGAACCAAGGGCATGGAACCCCATGCCCTTGCTTGAACTGAGCGTACTACAGTATTAATACATCATTCAATGTTACATTTATGTACGCTTGCGTGAACGCCCAAGGGCATTTCTGAACGAGGTATCGCCGCGTTGTAGTAGATAGACCTTTGGACGCACAGTTGAAAACGTACACTTCGAGTCGGCACGAGGCGTGCGCCAGGCGATCACCGACCATAGACGACTGCGAAATGTTGCGTGGAAAGGATACGAAGGACGATTGACGACCCGGCGATTGGCTCGAAACCGTCGGCTGGCACAACGGCTTGGACAATGGAGCCGCCTCGGAAGAAGCACCCGGCCAAGATTGCGGCCATCCACCCCGTCAACTTGTCAGCGTCGCCCGAAGCTATCGAGCTCCCATCGACGCTGCAGCAGTTTGCAGGTACCGTACCCTTTCCAACACCGCTCTCATTGTTGCACGGTAGATTTGCTCGATGCGGCGCACCATGAGTACAATTGCGGCCGGTACAAGGAAGGGATTAGCATCTGCGAGCACTTGTATGCGGCCGACGCGTCGCGCACCGACAACCTCCTTTTGCTGGGCGCGCTCCACTTTCAGCTGCGCAACTTCTCCGAGTCGATCTTTTACAACCAGCAGTGCATTCGCATCGAGCCGCACTTTGCCGAGGCGTTTGGCAACCTCGGAAACGCGCTCAAGGAGATTGGCGATATGAACGGCGCTGTCCAGTTCTACCTGCGCGCGATCAAACTCAACCCGCGCTTCGCCGACGTCTACAACAACCTCGCGTCGAGCTACATGCAAATGGGCGCGACGCGCGAGGCCATAGAGACGTACAAGATGGCGCTCGTGCTGGACCCGTGCCTCGTCGATGCGCACTCGAACCTCGGGAACCTCTACAAGGCGCAGGGTCTCGTCGAAGACGCCACCGAGTGCTACACGAATGCGATCCGCGTCAAGCCCAACTTTGCCATTGCGTGGAGCAACCTCGCAGGGCTTCTCAAAGACGACGGGCAAATCGACAAGGCCATTGCGCACTACAAGGAAGCCATTCGGTAACCTAGCAACTCGTCGCGGCGGCTACACAGGAGTGGCGTAGGCTCGCACCTGATTTTGCCGACGCCTACAGCAACCTTGGCAACGCACTCAAAGAAAGCGGTCAGCCCACCGAGGCCATCGAGGCGTACAAGGCTGCGATCGCGCTGCGCCCCGAGTTTGCGATAGCTCATGGTACGCGTCGCTCTGTCATTTTGTCGATGTTTGAATTTGAACTTGGACTTATGAACTTGGACTTATGAATTTGAACTGCGTTAGGCAACCTCGCAAGTAGCTACTTTGACGCGAATCAGATCGAGCTCGCCATTTCGACGTACCGAACCGCCATCCAGCTCGAGCCCAACTTTCCCGATGCGTACAACAACCTTGGCAACGCGCTGCGCGACATTGGGCAGCTCGAGCAAGCGGTGTGTGCATTTCGAGGACGTCGTAAGCGTATCTGCGTGGATAGATTAGCTGCTATCGCACAGCGCTGCGGCTCAAGCCCGACCACCCGTTTGCGTACAACAACCTTGGGAACGCCCTCAAAGACAAGGGCATGATCAAGGAAGCGATTCACTGCTACATGACGGCCGTGCGTCTCATGCCTCGCTTTGCCGCCGCGCACAGCAACCTCGGAAGGTACTTTGTTTGGACGCCTTCTACACACGATACATGACCGTGCTGGCAGCATTTTAAAGGAGCAGGGCAAGGTCGAGCAAGCTGTTGCGCATTACCAGGAGGCCATTACGATCGACCCCACGTTTGCGGATGCGTTTAGCAATATGGGCAACGCCTACAAAGGTGCTATTAACTTTGGGCGCAACAAAGCCGGACACGATTGTAGAGCTGCTGCGGCTCGAGGACGCGATCGCATGCTACAGCACCGCGATCCGTCTCAAGCCAGCGTTCGCCGACACGTACAGCAACCTCGCGGTCGCCTACAAGGATGGCGGGCGGCTCGAAGAAGCCCTTACGTGCTTTCGCAAGGTAGGTTGCTGTTTCAATTGTGGTCTAATTTCGAGTGTTTATCACGACGTAGGCACTGAGCTTGCGGCCCGAATTCCCCGAAGCGCTGGCCAACTATGTGCACTCGCTCGCGATCGTGTGCGACTGGCGATCCCGCTCCGAGGTACGTCTACTCTCTCGTGTGCGAATCTACCAGACCTTGAAATAAATGGTAGGACATGAAGAAGATTCTCGTCCTCCTCGAGCGCCAAATGAGCACTGACACCAACTTGCCGGCGGTCCAGCCGTTCCATGCACTCATTTACGCGTTGCCCCCGACCCGAGCGCTGGAAATCGCCAAACGGTATACCATTAGTTCAAAATTGCGTCTCCGAGGCGTTTTCTTAGGTTTGCCCAGCGCGCCAAGCTCAACGTGTCGCTTGTCGAGATGACCAACGTCCGGTACCGCGCCAAGCGCTCGGACGAGCGGCTCAAAATCGGGTATGCGCTCGATCGCTACAATTTCGTCCATAGAATTCCTCATTTTACTCCAGCTACGTCTGCGCCAACTTTGGTAATCACCCGACGGCGCATCTCATGGCGTCCGTCTTCGGCTTGCACGACACGACCCGGTTTGAAGTCACGTGTTATGCGACGTCGGTCTCGGACCAATCGCAGTGGCGTCGGCGGATCGAAGCCGACGCGGAGCATTTCAAGGACATAAGCGCCATGGCCAACGGCGACGCAGCCCACTTGATCCACAATGACGGCATTCACATTCTCATCAACCTGAACGGATACACCAAAGGTATTCAATGATTCAAGACGAAATAACGCATTGCATCGTCTCTATCTAGGTGCTCGCACGGAGATATTTGCATTGCGACCGGCGCCCCTCCAAATGGCCTACTTGGGCTTTCCGGGGTCTCTGGGGGCCGACTACATCCAGTACCTCGTGGCCGACAAGGTGGTTGTGCCCCCTGCTGACGCCAGCGCCGGGTTTGTGGAGAAAATGATCTACCTCCCGCACTCGTTCGTTGTCAACGACCACAAACAAGCGTTCCAGAGTGTCCTGGACATTGAGACGTGCCCGACGCGCGGCCAGTACGAAGTGCCAGAAGACAAGTTTGTGTTTTGCAACTTTAGTCAGCTCTACAAGCTGGACCCGGTGACGTTTACGAGCTGGATGCACATTCTCAAGCGCGTGCCCAATTCGATTCTGTGGCTTCTGCGCTACCACGGGGACGGTACCGTCTTCTGTCGATGTCCATGAACCGCTTTATACTTCGGCTAGATCTTGCCGAGACAAACCTCAAGGCCGAGGCTAAAGCCCAAGGGATTCGAGAGTCGCGTCTCCACTTTACAGACGTCGTGCCCAAGGAAGAGCACCTTCGCCGCGGGTAGAAACTTTTGTTTCTATTGTTTTGGGGCCTAGGTAGTTGCATGCAGGTACTTGGCCGATCTCTTCTTGGACACACCGACGTACAATGCGCAAACCGTGGGCTGTGACATTCTCTGGAGCGGTACATTAAAGACCACTGCCATCGTCGACGGCAATCGCAGCGTAGGCACGCCCATGATCACTCTGGAAGGTGAGCACATGGCCGGCCGCGTTGCTTCGAGCCTTCTCCAAGCCGTCGACTTGCCCGAGCTCATCGCCAAGACCATTGAAGAGTACGTGGCGCGCGATGGATCCAAGAACGAGGTCGAAAACGTGCCTAGGTACGAAGAACTGGCTGTCGCGCTGGCCTTGGACATGGACAAACTGTGGGAAATCCGCAAGAAACTCGAAGAAACCCGCACCACGTGCCCGCTCTTTGACACACAGCGCTGGGTACAGCGAACAGCTCGTGATAGGATGTGCACTCTACTATGGCGTAGGTGCGCAACTGGGAGAGCGGGCTTCTCTTGGCGTGGGACGCGCACGAGTCGGGCTCGTCTGGCGACCACATTGACGTGCCTGACATTGTCGAGCTCACATTCACACCATGACGCAGTCTTTCAAGCTAAAGTACTATACTATGTAAATGTCCTCTCCAAGTACATGTTCCTTTGTCCTGTTGCTTCGCAGTTTCCTAGACCATGACTTGCTTTTTTACACAGTTTTTGCTACATCCTAAACCGACATTACGAATCGATGTACTCCTCTAGAGCTCTCCCCTAGTCGAACGTATATCAGCACTGCCAGCCAGCTCTGTCAGCCAAGTTGCCCATGTGCCACGTCACGTCGAAAGGGACTCGAATTCGACAGTGTAGGGTTTGGGTTGGGCGATGTCGCCGGTAGAGCACGTACTGACATTGTCATCGCGCTTCCATGTCACTAGACTGGTAGTCTATCCATTTATACAACAAAGTGTGTGAATGCTACACGACTTTATGCTTGTCGTCTTGGCTTGTTGTGTTTATATCCCTGGTATTGATGCAAAACCTCTCATACTAAATGACGCGATATCAAATATCCAATTAGACAGTTAAATACCGGATAGGCTGGCTGTTGTCCGGTTGGCATCCACATGCCACGTGGTCGCAATTTTGCGATTCCGCGGCCGAGACCGACGACGCCAAGATGATGAAGATGGTCGAGCAGCAGGTGGAAGAGGTCCGGCGCCTCAACAAGAACAAGCGGCAGCTCACGCACCAGGCGCTAAACCTCATCATGGTCATCACGAGCGCGCTCATGATCTGGCGCGGTCTCATGGGCTGGACGCTCGGCGAGTCGCCGATCGTCGTCGTCCTCAGTGGCAGCATGGAGCCGGCGTTCCAGCGCGGTGACATCCTCTTCCTTGACAACAACAAGCCCAACCTCGACATTGGCGACATCGTCGTCTTCAAGATCAAGGACCGGGACATCCCGATTGTCCATCGTGTGCTCAAAGTCCATACGCGCAAGTCGGATGGCGTCGACTTTACTTGACCAAGGGCGACAACAACAACGTCGACGACCGTGGGCTCTACGCGCCGGGTCAGCTCTGGCTGCAGCGCGGCGATATCGTTGGCATTGCGCGCGCCTCGATTCCGTACGTTGGTATGGCGACCATCCTCATGAACGACTACCCGGCCCTCAAGGTCCTCGCCGTCGGCCTCATGGCCATCATGGCCTTTACACAGCGAGAATAGAGCAACTGCTTGATGTACTCTATATGGCAACGTTCCTACGTGCGAGTACCTCGTTTGGTTGGATTCCTCGGATGAGCCAACTGCTTCAACAGCGTTGCAGTTCGAGTGTAGAGACGCGTGGACTCGATGTAGATACAGGCCACCAGATTGACGACGCTGCTGTTCAATGTGTTGGTGGCGCCAAGCGTCCATGAGCTTCTCGTCGTACCACGCTGCATCTTCTTCAACCACACCACAATGTCCAAGGCTGCCTCTTCCCAGCGAACTGATACTCGCTCATCGAGGTAGACAGGTATCTCCGAGCATATTGGACAGCCGTGGGCTGTACCTGACATCGAGTGCAACCCAGCCCAATGATGAGATTCTCTACTGCTGACAGGACTCGAAAGCCACGAGGCAACTGGCCGGCCCCAAAGACGATAGCAGAATTACCCGTAGAGACGATTTTCGTGGTATTAATTCTATCTACCGTGCGATAGATAAGATCTGGGACAAATAATGTACAGTATCGTCCACCGGTCGATAACACGCACAGCGCCGTTGTCTTGGCCCGGGCTCGGCTCAAACCTTTTGAAATCGATAGTTGAATCGAATATAGCTGGTTTCAACCGGATACCACGGCCTTTTCTCCGGTTGTCCACAGTGTGCGACGTGAGCGCATTTGCGTTGCCAAGATCGACACGATGACGAGATCGGTCGCTTGCCGCCGAGACAAGAGACGCCATCCGAGCAAGCGCTGGTTCATCCACTTCATTTTGCGTGCTTTAAGCGGACTCGTGCTCTGGCGCGGCATCGTGGGTCTGACGTGCTGCGAGTCGCCGGCCGTCGTCGTTCTCAGCGGCAGCGTCTACCAGCGTGGCGACATCCTCTTCCTCGGCAACAGTGAGCCCAAGATTGATATTGGCGACACTGTCGTCTTCACGGTAAAAGACCGGGACATCCCGATTGCCCACCGCGTGCTCCAAGTCCACACGCGCAACTCGGATGGCGTCGACTTTTACTTGACCAAAGGCGACGACAACTCCGTGAACGATCGCGGGCTCTACGCGCCAGGTCAGCTCTGGCTGCCCCGAGGCGATATTGTCGGCGTTGTGCGTGCCTCAATTCCGTGCGTTGGCATGACCGTAATCTTCATGAACGACTACCCACTCTTCAAGATCCTCGCCATTGGTCTCATCGCCCGAACGATCCATGGCGCAGTATCCTCGCGCGGGACTTTCCATGCTTATGGCGCGCTCTTCCTTCTCGCTGCTGGTCTTCTTTGTCAGTCGTGCGTCTAGTGACACGGCCATTGCCTCTTTATCTTGGCGAGTAGACTTCGACATTTTAAGCCACTCGCTAGTTATGAATCAACGACAACAACGGGACTTGACATGGTCGGTGGCCTGGAATAATCGATGGATCAAGCAAGTGGCAGACAGACAGGTAAGGGCATCGGCGACAGCTTTGGTCAAGTACTTTTGACCATTCTGTTCTGCGATGGCGCAGATGATACAGATCAACCGGAATCCGGATATGTCCCGCTGGTAGCTTGATCGGATCTCGATAGCAGCGCGCTTTCCAAAGCTGCCCTCTTCACACTGGTGGCGGTGCGGCATGTCCCTCTCAACCAATCACATCCTTTAATGTACCATGCCATGAGACATGGACTGTCCATGGTCTAAAACAACCAATCAAACGCGCCTTCGGATCCAGCCATTCGAGGCGTACACACCGTTCGGCCAGCTAAAATACGCCATTTTAAGCGCGATTCATCGCAGGCCTACCATTACCATGTCAACCTGCCCCGTGCATGCGAGCTTCGTCTCCGCACGCTCAATGCAAACCTCTCTTTACAATGTGGGAAGAAACCACTGTTCGATACCGTGATACCCCAGGCGATGGACCAGCTTACGTTGCGTGTGGCTAGCCAATCCGTTGCCAGCGGTATCATTGGCCCAAACCAAATTGCATGTGGCGGTCCTTGGCTCGTGCGCGCTGGCCTGCCGCGCGAGGCCTTCGCCCGCGCTACAGCTCTGGCATCGCCGACCATGCCCACCTGCTCGAGGGCCTCACCGAGGCCGATGACATGCGCCCCGTGACGCTCGTCCAGGACAAGCAGAGCGCCGAGCGCGTGCTCCAGGTGCTGGCCTCGCTCGGGCCCGACCACTACCACGCGTGCGATACCGAGGTTGCACAGATCGACGTCAAGAAAGTCGGTCCCGTCGGCAATGGGCACGTGACCTGCCTCTCGATCTACAGCGGTCCCGACGTCGACTTTGGCAACGGACCGTACGTGTGGGTCGACAACCTCGACGCGGCCGATGGGACGCTCGAGTACTTTCGTGGGTTTCTCGAGTCGCAGACAACCAAGAAGATCTGGCACAACTACTCGTTTGACCGCCACGTGCTGTACAACAAGACGACCAACATCAACGTCCAAGGCCTTGGCGGCGACACAATGCACATGGCCCGGCTCTGGAACACGGCGCGGTACATGGCGTCCTTGACGCCAATATGTCGCCTCAACGTACGACGCCATAGGTTTCAAAAGGGCGGGTACTCGCTCGAAGCACTCTCGGCCGACCTCATGCACGCCCGCAAGAAGCCGATGAAGGAGCTTTTCGGCGTGCCCAAGCTCAAAAAAGTACAACCAACTCGACGACCACCAAGCGCTTGGTTCCATGGCGCTGCATAGGACGGCAGTGCCGGCAAGGATCTTTTGCTGCCGCTGGTCGAAGAGCTGCAGCGCTTTCCCGAATTCCGCGAGCGCTGGATTCGATACAGCGCATACGATGCGGAATGCACGTGGTTCCTTCACAAGGTACGCATTCTGCGCCATGCAAGAGGTAGAAAATAATATCCGCTCGCTCTATCGTAGGTGCTCAAGCACAAGCTTGAAGCAACGCTGTGGCACCACTCGCCGGTCGATGGCCGGCAGTCCATGTGCGATTTGAAATATTGTATTTTCGAGATTTTGATCGCATTGACGTAGGTATGAGTTTTACCAGCAGTACATTGTGCCGTTTGGCGAGTGCCTCACCGACATTGAGCGCAAGGGCATGCACGTGGACCGAAGCTTCTTGGCGCGTGTCGAGCTGGATGCGCTCGCCGAGCAAAAACAGCTCGAAGAGAGTGTCCTTGCATGGGCCAGTCGGTATGTGCCGGAAGCCCACCGCATGAACATCTACTCGGCCTCGCAAAAGCAGCAGCTGCTCTTTGCCCCGTTTGCCAACGCAAAAAAGAACGTCGACCTGCCGCTCGAAAAGACTTTTGACGTCGAAAACATTGAGCAAATCATCGAGCCCGAGAAAAAGCGTGCGAAGAAGAAGCGCGAGATCACAATCCGCGGCCTTGGGATTCCCCCGATCGCCTTCACCGCGAGCGGCGCGCCGGCTGCGACAAGCGAGGTGCTGAGAGAGCTGGCGGGCAAGGTACCAATCATACTACTTGACCCCGCAAGACATGTCAATGTGGACATGCAACGTAGCCACTCGCCGACCCGCCAAAGTACGGGTCCGCGTACGACCACTTTGCCGACAAGGAAGAGGGCGCCGCGGCTTGTCGCGCGCTCAAGCAAATGTATGACATTAGCAGCATCAACACGATGCTCAACAACTTTATTCTGCCGCTCCAAGGTACCCTTCGACTGCCATATTGAAGGATTGAAAGATTGAAAGAATGAGACTAGACCTCGCGGATGAAAATGGCCGTGTGCACTGCGCGTTGAACCTGAATACGGACACGGGCCGCCTCTCGAGTCGGAAACCCAATTTGCAAAACCAAGTTGGACGGATCCCGTGACGACATTCTGTCGACTCATGCGATCTTGTAGCCGTCCATGGACAAGGACCGGTACAAGATTCGTGACGCGTTCACGGCGCCACCAGGCAAGCTCTTGATTGTCGCCGATTACAGTCAGCTCGAGCTGCGTTTGCTGGCGCACGTGACGCAGTGCAAGGGCATGATTGAAGCCTTCAAGGTCTTGCTGTTCATGATGGCCATCTCAAACGAGGACTAGGCGGGCGGCGATTTTCACTCGCGGACAGCGATGGGCATGTACGAGTACGTCCAGAAGGCCGTCGAGGCAGGCGAAGTGCTCCTCGAGTGGGACTCGTCCAAGGGCAAGCCGCCCGTGCCGCTGCTCAAAGACGCGTACGCCAAAGAGCGCAAGCACGCCAAAATCCTCAACTTTTCGATCGCGTATGGCAAGACACCGTTCGGCCTCGCCAAGGTAGACGCACGCCTCGCGGATTGTATGGACCGAGTCGTGCACTAGGACTTTAACGTGTCGCGCGATGAGGCCGCCAAGACGCTCGAGCGCTGGTACGCCGACCGCCCCGAAGTGAAAAAATGGCAGGAGCAAGCGATCCAGACCGCTCGGCTCTTTGGGTAGACATGGATCGCATGCTTGTTTACTGAGGCTCAGATAGCTACACTCGGACGCTCATGGGTCGGTATCGTATGCTCCCGGACGCAACGTCGACGTCCAAGAGTTTTGCTGCGAAGAAAGCCAAGTCCCACGCCGAGCGCGCGGCCATCAACACCCCGATCCAGGTATGTTGTTTTTCGACATATGTTGTGAATTTCTGATTTTGGATTGGTAGGGTGCGGCTGCTGATGTGGTCATGCAAGCGATGCTCAACGTCCACAAGAACCCGCGGCTTCGCGAGCTCGGCTTTGCAATGGTGTGCCAGATCCACGATGAAATCATTTTGGAGGGCCCGGAGGAGCACGCAAAAGAAGCGTGTGCGCTCCTCGTCGACCTCATGGAGCATCCGTTCGAGTCGCCGCTCTCGGTGCGCATGGAAGTGGATGCCAAGATCGACTCGTCGTGGTACAAGGCAAAATAGATCAACTTTGTGGTTGTCGGAATTTCGTTTGTGGTTTGTGCTGTCAGTGGCGAGTCGATACATTGATACTTGAATCGTCGATAATGTCATATGCCGCTGCAGGCACTTGGTGTGCGCATGAACGCAGTGCCAAGATCAATTCGTTCATTCTTGCAGTACGAGGCAACACCGCACAATAGTACTGTACTGCTACGGTACTGTAGATAGTGAGAGGATTTGTACCGGTCGTCAAGCCACATGTTTTGTTTGAGAGTTATCATGGACCTCATCGCTGCAACAACGCTCTCGTCCACTTCTGTTTGTACGTAGAGGATCCACATACTCGATCGAGGCAGCCATTCGTTCCGGTCTCGTATCTCATCGTCCTCGTGGGTGCCAATCGTAAATGCAGGGCACGGCGACGTCGTGATCGATACCTTGATAGATAGAGGAATGTTGGTGGATCTTTTCTATAGGTCGGGCGCGGTGGCTCTGAGCAACTTGAGTCCTATCGCATTGCTGTAGCAATGTCACTTGGTACTCACCGTAGTAAGGGGGATGCATCCAAAGCATCGAAATAGAGAACTCTTCTTTGTACGCGCGTTCTTGAAAACACCGCAAACTGCAAGCACAGGATTCACTGTGCACATGACGCTGTTGACATTTGTCGGCGATGGACGAGGAGAAAAGTTGGGCCGGTTTGCAGAAATCAACATGCTCTACTGCGTACAGATCGCATTGGTACCTTGTCCGCATCGACCGCGTATTCCGTGAGGTGCTCTCGACCAGTTTATTGGATTAAATGGCCAAAGACGAGGAAGCGAGGTTGAAAACGGAGCTTCTCCAACTACTGCTAAACACCCGAACAATGCGTTCCTTCCACACGATGGTCTCCGCGATCCCCTCTTTTCGACCTGCGCCATCCAGAGGCGTCGGATTCACAATGGCACTACCGGTACGCTCTATGCCACCGTCGGTCGCATCACGATTAGAGTCGGAAGGCCAACACCAGGACCAGTCCAGTGCTCACGAAGAAAGTCCGACAATTTTATTTAGCATAGTTTTATCTATAGTAATAGAAGACCCACTTCAACAACAACCAGTCCAGTGCTCGTTTAGAGACTCACTCCAACAATGGCAGTTTATCAACCACATCGGGTTGCACCAAGCCTCTGCCCTCGTGAGCTGCGGGATCATCCCTCGTGTCCTCTTAGTATATTCGGTGGTACCGAGCGCACTAGGGTGATCGGCGTGCATCGGATGGACAAGCAAACGTCAACGTTTCTTCTGGTGCAAGATTGTTCCTCGAGCAGCTGGCACGTTCTTTGGTGTGTACACATTGAAGCTACGTTCCAAACGGTGCTCTTCGTCAGAGGCCAATGAACGAACCGACCGAAGAGAACAAAGCGTTCCGTTATAGGAACGACTTGGCACAAAGATGCTGCGGCAGTTAGCTCTGCACGCTATCACCCGTTGGCGCTGGGTCGCATTTCTCGCCACAGATGCACGCCAAGTGTACATCGCTCGACTGGCCTCACGCTGCTGGCTTTGAACCCACGCCCATCTCCCTCACTGTTCCTAGCCCCCGCTAAACTATTTGCTGTGGGGCTGCTGGTAGAACACGGCGTTGGGCAAAAAGCAAGCGCATCCAAGACTCAAGGCGATGTACCATTACGATGTAGCACTGCGCCCAACCCATTACGAGGTGACTACATCTGGTCTGGCTCTTCCAGTCCGCCGATTGGTTGAAATTCCAAGAGACGAGCAACCTCGCGACAGGTGATTGGCTCGTTGGCGAGTTTGCCGCTCGACGAGGAAAGTACCGGCTGGCCGAGCCGCCCGATGGCATCGAAACCAGAGTCCGTTTAGCCCCTTTTCTAGCACGATGGCGCTCTTCCCACGAGGATGGCTGGGCCTCCTCGTCGTGCTCAGCATGGGTACGCTACCTCCGGCGCCAGCAGCGCCGGCTTACGCTGTGCGACCGTAGGTGTCGCGTGCATGGCCCAGGACGAGCCCTCCGGGACGCCGTCAGCCGCACCGTCGTCGTCGCCCGTCGCGCCGACGACGGTGCCCGTAGTATCACCGTCACCAAAGCCGACTGTGGCACCGACCCTCGCGCCGATCACCGTCGCGCCCACTCAAGCACCGACGCTGGCGCCGACGCCGGTGACACCCAAGCCCGTAGTGACATTGGCGCCGGAACCGTCGACTGCCGCACCGGCGCCGTCGACCGCAGCGCCCAGCATCACAACGCCGACCAAGATCTCTGTCGTGCCCATCACGATTCCGCCGATCAAGACCGTGAGCTCTGCATCGAGTGCGGCGAGTGAGACGCCGACAACGACCGCCGAGCCCGTCGCGTCGCTAACGAGTTCGACGACCGGCTCTAGCAACACGACCGAGCCGTCGACCAAGAAAAAGGCGTCTGGCTCCGGCTCCGGCGCCAGCACGAGCTCTGAGGGATTCTTCTCGTCGGGCAACTGGCAAATGTGGGCGGCCGTCATCGGCGGACTCGCCGTCGTCGGTGGCATCGTCGCCGCCGTCGTCATGAAAGCCAACAGCGGTGGCGACGACGACTACCCCGACCTCGACTCGCCGCCGCCAGCCGCGCCGACGGGCAAACCCGTCTCGCCCGTGCGACCGGTACCACTCATCGCAATGACGCAACAACAAAAAATAAACCTCGCAACGTGTGTCTGTAGTTCAATGCGGCGCCGCCGACCAAGTTTGAGCCCATGTCCAACCACAACAACAGTATGTTCGGCAAGCCGCTGCCGCCACCGCAGCAAGCGAGCTTCTACGCCGAGGCACCGCCCACCGACATTGCACGCAAAGCCAACGCCATGGGCGGCAACGTTACGTTCACGTACAACGAGCCGCGCGTGAGCACGCTTCCGATCCTGGAGCGCCGCAACTCGATGAACCTCACACGCTTCTCGGACGGCTCGGATGTCATGCAGATCGGCGGCAAGTCGCACCGAAGCTCAAGCGCGTCAAGCGCCGGCTGGGTCGACGAGCCGCCGCGCATGGACGACCGGGAGAGTGAAAACTTTCTGGCGACGTCCGGGGACTCGCGCGTGTCGTATGCAAGCACAACCTTTGACATTGACCGCGCCGACTCGGAGGCCAGCATCGTGCGCTACTCGTCCCAGTACTCGGAGTACTCGATCGACGACCGCGGCACCGAGGCGGGCGGGGACCGCGACTCGTACGAGCTCTAAGGACGACATCGAATTCGCAGAGAAGAAGACAAGGTGTCCATAGTATTTAAAAAGCAAGGAAACCGAGCGTAGGTTGTTGATGATGATTATAATGAATGTAGTGGTGTTGCCACATCATACATCTACGGCGGAAAGGAGTTGAAGCAACATCGAGGACAGCGAAAGGCGATGAGCGCAGGAGTCGCTTGGGTGATGCTACAGTACCCGAGCAACGTTAGCACGTTCGAGTGCCATCGAACTTTCGATCGAATCTTCCGTCGAACGATTCCGAGCCTTACGACCGTGAACGACCCACGGGCTTACCCAAGCTGAGCTTGCCCGCTGCGTCGTCTGGCGGCTACCGCTTTGCACGGCTGTGCCAGCATCCCAGCATTCTCGCGACCTGAGGCCCACGGGTGCTGTACCGCACTGCAAAAGTCTAGAAACTAAGAACTGACATGCGGCCGATACAAAGCACAAGTTTATCATCCGAGCTGTCCATGCCAGCGAGTCTCTTCACTGAAGAAGAGACTATTAGTGCCATCATGCTGAAGAGTCTCCAGGATAGTGGCACTGGTCGGCCGGCTGTACTACGTCGAGTGCACTGTATACTCGCACTGTATGAATAGGTAGCGTGCCTGTCTCTCTCGCCATCCGCGCTCTTCATCACGTGAACATGTCTTCAATGGCCTTGGATGGCTTCGCACGAATCCCTCGTCATCTTCATCTTCCTCGACGACCTCCACCTTGTCCTTTCTTCCTTCCGCGTGTGACAGCAACGTCGAGATATATTTTTGCGAGTGATTTTCGATACCCAACTTGTCGCAGCCAATCACGAGGCGAATAAATAATTGCGCCGCCGTTGCAAGTCCCACACGCCCGCTGGCTCCACTTTGCCATTTCCGATTCCGCTCGAATTGCATCCAATGGCCCGGGAGCGCGACTCGTACCATGCGCCGCAGGAAGGCGCGAAGCGCGAGTGCAACGACGTCTTCTTCCTCCTCATCTTCCTCGGCGTCCTCGTCATGACGCTCTTCTTCGCCGGCAGCTACGGCCCGGCGCTCGTGACCGCGACCGAAGTCACGGACGCGACGAGCTCGACCGGCTTCAAGATGGTCATGCAGTACGTGACCTACTGCGGCTTCCTCGCGCTCGGCGCGTCGCTTTTCTGGATCGTCGTTATGATGTTCCTCGGCGAGTTGCTCATCTGGGCGACGCTCGGCCTCCTCATCGCGGCCTCCGCCGCCGCCGCGATCTTCTTCTCCAAGGAGCTCTACGACCGCAAGATCGACTACTACTGGTGGCCCGCGGTGGTCTTTGGCACGCTCGCGCTGCTGCTTCTTCTCTACTCGATCTGCATCCGGGTACGTCCGACGCTTGCATTTCTTCGACGCTGATCTTCTCTTCGTCGACTTTAGCACCGAGTACGCTTTGCGGCCAAGCACCTCAAGGTCGCGGGCTGCGCGCTCTTCCGCTTGCCCATGACGCTCCTCGTGGGCATGCTCATGGCGGGCGTCCAATTCGCGTGGGGCCTCACGTGGGTGATTGGCGCGTTCGGCCTTGCCCACCACCAAGACTACCTCGTCATCAACAGCACGTGCACGAGCACGGCGACGCTTAGCGACTGCAACGTCAACATCAAGTGGGGTCCGCTCCTCGGGATGCTCTTCGGGATGCTCATCGTGCTCTACTGGGGCGCGTCGGTCGTCAAGAACATCGTCGCCGTCACCGTCGCGGGCACGGTCGCGAGCTGGAAGGTCAACGCGGCCGCGCCGTGCCTCACCATCGCATCCTGGCTGCGCGCCGTGACGCTCAACCTCGGCAGCATCTGCTTTGGGTCGCTGCTGGTCGCGATCCTTGAAGCCATCGAGACGACGCTCAGTCTAATCTCGAGCCTCGTGGGCCAGAGCGGCAACTGCATAGCCGCCTGCCTGGTTGCATGCGTCGCATGCATCATTGGCTGCATTCGGTCGTGGGTCGAGACCTTCAACCGGTTTGCATACTCGTACGTCGGCATCCACGGCTATTCGTTTGTCACCGCGGGCCAGCACGTTTCGGCGCTCTTTGCCGCAAAGGGCTGGACGGCGATCGTGAACGACGACCTCACGGGCAAGGTGTTCTTCCTCGGAAACATCGCCGTCGGTCTCCTCACGGCGTGGTTTGGCATGAGCTTGGTCAACCGTCCGGGCCACGAAGCGGAATTTCCCGGCTTGCGCGACCCTGAGTACGTGGTCGGCTTTGGCGCGTTCATCGTCGGCTTCATCGTCAACAATGTGCTCATGTCGCTCATGGCGAGCGCCGTCACGACCATCTTTGTGCTCTGGGCCGAGGACCCGATGGGGTGGCAGCTCACGCAGCCCGAACACTACGCGTCGCTCCATGCAGCTTGGCTCGACATCTACCCGGAAGAGTACAACGATGGGTACGGCAAGGGCAACAATGCGGGTGCCGTCTGACTCTTTGACAACGGCCACGGGTGAAACATACTCTGACTGCGAAGCCAAACTAATCTATACTGCATACTATCCTAAGGATCGTATCCTTTTCTACGCTTCTTTTTTATCTTGTCCCATGGGTTGCGCTTATGGAACGGAAAGAATGTCCTGCTTGCGATCGTCGTCGCATTATTGCATTTCATTTCCAGCGTGCTTGAACGTTGAATAGGGTTGCCGCCATCGAGCACTGGGTTGGATACCGGCAGACCATCCCGCCGTCGAGGTGTGGAGAGGCTACACAACGGGCGCATCGTGGCTCTCTCCAAACGTGTACAAGTGACTCCGTACAAAGGCGCACAAAATGCAGCGATGCTTCCATCAATCGTAATAGCCATCGTACCCGCGAGGACGCCTGTCGACTAGTACCGGTGCCGGCGTCCGTAGCGTACGCGTCGGCTGTTGTGCGAAGAGCGCCGCAATCACAGCATCTGCCTCGGCTTTCGTTGGCGCCGCGCGCTCGCCAGACAGGTACGCCATCATGGCGATGTCCCGCTGGCGCTGCGCTTGGGCCCCACTTTTGTCCAGATTTGTAGGCGGACCGTCGCCGACCCAAGGAGCGTGAGCACCACGCATTGATGCGGCGGGAGGGCTTTGACCGCTGCTCGCAGCTTGGCGCAGATCGCCGACAGCAGCGTATGCAAGGTCTGATACGGTCCTTGGTCGGTCAAGTGACGCAGCAGCGTGGTGCACTCAGGGCAGTGACAGGCGACGTTGAACGTGACCATCGAGTGTGCATCGGGGGCGTTGGAAGCGTCTTGCAGGGCAGCTTGGATGAGCGTCGCGAGCCGATCGCGATGTTCCTTGTACATGGTCAAGGTCGTCTCGAGGTACCGAAGGACGGGGTAGAGCACGCGGCGGACGTAATAGAGTGCTTCCGGCGACGCGAAAACGATCTTGGTTGTCAAATCAAGGAGCCGCCCGACATGCGGCGGCGAGAGAAAGTGACAAGCCGCCAGCGCCTCCAGCACCGTCCACACGAGCTCCTCGACGCTCACGAGGTTTTCGTATTCCCGCACCACGGTGGCGGCGACCTCGCACCGCGCCCGGTTAAAAAATCGTCGGCGATGGCGACGGCGTCGGCGGCTGGCACACTCGCACCACTACGAAGGGCTTCGAGCATGATGCGGACTACGTTAAAGTCGTCTAGGACCGCCACCTGCTTGTAGACAGCGAGGACGTCGCTGTACCGAGCGTGGAAGCGCACGGTCAAGTGGTCGATCTCGCAAAAGGCCGAGAGCTCCTTCGGCAGCGTTGGCACTACTTCCCGGAGCCGAGGCAGAAAGGGCGCTGCGACCGTCATTGGTGTCGCGTTGAGAACCGCCGGGACGACCATGAGCAAGAACGCTTCGGGCGTCTTGTACAGGGTCGTAGCAAACGTGTGCATGGTCGTTGGAAACGACGACGCGGTGGACGCTGCGGTTGCCGCCGCCTCGAGCTCGAGCGCCGCTTGGAGCATCGGTGGATTCAACTGGTCCGCCTCCCGATATGCGCCGTGCGACTGGATGGCCGCGAGCTGCGTTGCGAGCGTTTCCCAGCACTGGACGAGAAGCGGGACGAAGCCGTCTTGCGTGGTGTACGCGGCGCTGGAGACGAAAAGCCGGCGTATCCACTGGATCGTCATGCCAAGGGACAGCATGTAGTAGAAGCCCTTGTGCTCGGGCGCGCAGAGAGCGACGATATCCCGACGGAAGGGGGCAACACCGTAAGTGGCGATGGCGGCTTGGAGCCATCGGAGACCGCGGCGCCGGGACGCTCGTTTGCGCATTGTAAAGCTATGCGGTAGAAAGCGGCCCGCCAATGTGGCCGACGGGTGGCGGAGCAGATACGCGCCGACCGAGTCCACGTGGGCGTCGATGAAGCGCACTTCCGGGGCACCGATTGCGTCGATGAGGCTGGCGGCGACGTCCTCGGTCGTTGCAAAACCAAGCCGACTTGGCTCGTCTTTCTCGAGGGCGGCGACAGCGACATCGATGCCTGCGAGGCGCGAGCGGTGGCGCTTGGGCCAAAACACGAGGAGAGAAGAGCGCAGGCGTTTGAGACCGCGCCGTGTGACCCAGCGCCCGACCGACCGACCGACGAGTGTGGACTGCATCGCGATAGACGACGTCGGGTGCACGAGCGCTTCGGTGATGCGGCGCCACGGTTGGCGTGTCGGAATCTCGTCGCAGACGCAGTACTTGTAGCCGCGGGCTTGAGCTTTGCGATACGCAGCGTCGACACCCGCATCGCTGTCCTGCTCGCCGTCGTCGATGTCGTCGTACTCGTCGTCGTCGGTGTAGGCACGACCGTCGTACGCGATTGTGTCGTCGTCGTCGTCGTCACAATCCGAGTCGCTTTGGTGCGGCAAGTCTCTGCGGTCATACACAAGCGCCATTGGCAACTCGTCGCCGTCGCCTGCCTTCTCTGTCGCGTCACGGCGACGCCTCTTGGTCGTCTTGGACTTGCAGAGAAAGCTCTTGTCGACGGCGTTGTCGGTATAGTACAATTGCCCTTCGTCCAACAGATCCCTTCTCAGGTCGAAACGCCGACGCTTCTTCTCCACGGCGGCGTCCAACCTCTCGTCTTCGCTGCAGAATTCGGCGTCCGACGCGTCCGTGTCACGCGCGTTGCCGTTGTCGTCGTACGTGTCACGAGGAACGTCCGAGACCTTGATGGTAAGCTCGCCATAACCCAACGGTGTGCGTTCTTCCTTCGGCAGCTGCGTTGGCGCGGTCGGCGCCATGTCGTAATGTCGAAAGCGTTCTTGCCGCGCCTTGTTGCATTTGGGCGTGTGCATCTCGGTGCTCGTGAGCTGCTGCCGCGACGCTCGAACGAGCGCAACATCAAACGACCCCGCGGCGACGAGGGCGTCGAGAAACGCAGCATCCCGACCTTGAAGCGCCTCGAACCGCAGATCGGTGGTCTTGGTGTAGAGCCGGTACGCATACGTCGTGTCAAGCTGGTGGGGCTGCGCAGCGAGGGCCGCGAGCTCGCTGGCGGCGGACGACGTCGATGCCGGACCTGTCCGATGCGGCTCGCCGTCGCTCGTCACCAAGTTGTACACGAGGTAGGCGCGGTGGCCGGGCGCTGTGATCGGCGCCACAGCGAGGCTGCAGTCGTTGTACCACGCGGCGAAGCTCATGGTCATATCTGTCAACGGCATCCACGCCATGTCGTCCTGGCCCGTGATGGTGATGCGTCGGGCGCACGCCGACGGCAGCGCAATGGCCAATGTCCCGAACGTACCCCGGGGTACACGCGCCGGCGTGAGCACGGGCGACGCGCCGGGGCCATCGATCGTCATGTGCGAGAGATGCATCACGGGGCGTCGACATGTAGGCTTGAGGACGCTCGTGACGATGTGCCGCGTCCAGCCGTCAAGGTAGCGCGCCCACGCAAGCTCGCCTTGGACAAAGTAGATGTGCTCCTTGGGCACGACCAGCGGCGCGGCGCCAAAGCTGGTGATGACCGACGCTGGCTGCTTGACCGGCACCAGATCCGGCGACGGCTTGTGGCCTTGCGACCTGTCGACGCCAAGCTTGGGCACGCCAATATCAGATAGCTCGCCCGTTAGAGCGCACTTGCCAGTCATCTTGACCGTGCCTTCGAGGCTCTCGATGACCTGCAGGTATGCTGTCGACATGGACGTCGCCGCCTTGGTGCCACCCATCGACATCTCACAATGCCGTATAGATTTGCGCGTGCCAAGTTCGAAACCGATTATACTATGCTTTGTATGTAGCCCAACTACGCGACATGTATATGCGAACTTGAACGCAAAGTGGCGGCTTCTGGTTTTGATGCGCATCAACCAGCGGCGTGGTTAGTCGCTGCTTCAGATCGCGGCGCATTGATCGTTGGCTTGGAGGCAACTGAAGACGAGCGAGAGGCCGCCGCTGACGAGCGCGCTGAGGATCGGACTGACAAGGCTCGCTATGGTGGCGATGTACTCGAGGCCACGGCCCACGAGCCCGCAATTCCAGATACATCACCAATCGAGTCACCGCGCGAGAGTGAGGATCCCAATAGTTTCATGGAGTATACTGAAAAGACGAACGCGCATGGCGGTAAGAACCTTGTGGTAAATCACAGCGGCGCAAAGACTTCTGTAGTGTGACCGCGCGAGACAAACTTTGCCGATTGATTTCTTACGCTATATGGCTCGCACGGCGACGAGACGATGCGATTTGGGATCCCAGAAGTCCCTTGTATCAGCCTACCAAGTGTGAGCGATTTCATTTTCTGGGCGTTTGTCGGCTTGGCACGCGCCTCAGCGGCTGAGCAGCAGCGACTTGCAGCCCGTATCCGGAATGCCGGATAAATGGAGCTCGGGCCGATGCATGCGAGCGAACTTGCAGATATCGAACGCATTACAGCATGTTCTATGACAATAATGGATCAATGTTGTCGAAAGACGTTCTTGCCAAACAAACAGAATTCAATTTGGTCGTAGCACCATCACCAAGGCATTTTTTGGTACCGTGGATTACATTATGTAGATGGACAGACTCCCCGGCATGCAAGGGACGCGTTGTGAGTATACTGCTGCTCGCGTACCGGTACATCGCGTGAATGACCTTGGCTTCGTGGCGCTCGAGCTTGAACGTTGGCTTGAGCGAGCAGTTCTCGACTGAGAAGGGCACCGACTCCAACAGCAGCGTGCGCACCCTCGCGATACCGCGGAGCCAATGTCGCATGCTCCGTAAATCCTCGCGTACGACAGAGATGAAGACACCTCGCCCGAAGCGACGATCTTGAACGAACTGCTCTGGTCAGAACCGAGTGATTGATCGATCAAAATTGTTTGAAAAAGTGCAACTTAACGAAGCAAACGCTCGATCTGTTTTTCAATTTCGCCAAGGTCGTGGGCATACGAGGCGGGAATGTTGGAGCACTTGAGTTTGTTGTACTTTTGCACGAGCTCGGGCTGGCAGTTGGCAAAGATGTACTCGCGCAGCGGAAGAAACTTGGTCACGCGCGGCAAGGCCCAGCCAGGATAGATCGCCTCAAACTCCTTGTACGATCGTTTGCCGCTTGGGAATAATACGCTGCAGTTCTTGATCACGTTGGTCGCGCAACTTAGCGCAACCAGCTCGTTTGTTCCGTGCCAATTGACACCAGTGAGGCCTTCCGGCTGGTGGTACGTGTCGTGGAGCGCGCCGTCCGTCGACGAGACATGGCCCAGCGCCTTGGTGCACGGACACTTGCAGCGCGGACAGGGCTTCCCACAGCGCGGCATGATGCCGTCGGCCGCACCGTACGCTTCGTTCCGGATGACCTGGATGATTTTTTCCGTGATCAACGAGCTCCACATGGTCGATGGATTGAGACGATCGTCGAGGGCTTTCAGACGCGCCACAAGACTCTGCGGGACGCTGCGTCCGACGTGATGGACTCTGAGAGAAAACACCGACGGTCCTTGGTCGTCGCAGTTCATAACGAGCCCCGCGACCGACGGAAGGCTCTCGATGAGCGCGCTCGTACCGCTGCACTTGAGCCGACTCTGCAGCTCGAGGCGCAGTGCGTGGACAAAGGCTTCACTGCGCTTGCTCGCGGTGTCACGCGCCGAGGCACTCGCGCTCACAATGCTCTCCTCCACGTCGCGAACGAGCTTCTTGGCGACGCGGAAATGGCACTCTTGGACTTGGGCCAACACGAGACGGCTCGTGACACCCGCGGCGTGTTCCACCGGCTGGTTGATGTGCTTTAGCACTGTGTCCATCTCCCGCTTCCGCAAGAGCTGCAAAAGGTCCTTGTCCAAGGCGGCCTGCATCGCGTCGGCAGCACGCACCCAGCGCGCGTCCTTGAGCGCGGAGGCGACAACGCTCACGCTGAGACTGCAAACGCCTTTGTCAAGTGGCGACCGAGCCACTCGTTCAGTGTCGTCGAGAGCAGCTGGGCGGCTTTCTGACCCTCGCAGACGCTTTGCGCAAAGCGAAGCATGCTCGGCCGGAAGGCTTCAAACTTGGCGACGACACTGTTGACCGCGTCCCAGCGCGCTTGGCGCTGCTGGAGCTCCGACTTGAGCGTCGCGTCGAGCGCACGGAGACCGACCTTGAGCTCCGACGGCTTCAACTGCATCGCGCTCAAAAGGCGCTTGACGTGCATCACGCACGCGAGCGCGGCGTTGTCTGCGTAGCGGTCGACGTCGGCGAGGTCGCTGCACACGCGATCGTGCACCGCGTCGGCGACTTTCGCATCGCGTGAGACGTCGGCGCCCTGCACCCAGTTTCTCGCCGATTGTAATGCGCTTTGGAGCATGGACGGATCGTCGTCGTCGCTGCTTGTCAAGAGCCGGAGCTCGTCGGGGGTAAAGATATTGCTGTCGTGGATGACGCCATGCACGAGCTTGGGCACAAGCGTGGCGAGCGGCGGTTCGGCCTGGCGGGCCTTGACCAAAATCGCGTCAAAGATCGAGTCAAAGGCTGCCAGCGTCGTCTCTGGGCCCCACTTGGCGTTGTGGTCGACAATAGCCGCTTGCAGCTCTTCCTTGTATACCTTGGTGATCGCGTCACAGTCGAAAAGGTGCTGTACTTTCGATTGGACGAGGCGGAACGAGTGCGACGCTTGCCGCTGCTTCTTGTCCGCCCACGCAGTTTCCATCGCGGTGGCCCACTTGGCAAACTCGTTTTGGCCCAGCGCCGTCGCCACGACAGCGTCCAGCGTACCGACCGCACTCTCCGCGTGGTGCGTGAGGAGAAGCTCGTACTTGTGGCTGCGGTTGCCATCCGGCGCCTTGCTCGCGGCGCTGTCCGCACTCATCGTCTGCAGCACCGTGTCAAAGGCCTCGCTGTAGATCGTAGCGAGCGCTTGCGTGTGCCCTGCCATGGCTTGCACCAGCCGGTCGTACACGACGCGTTCGTGGGCCGACGCAAAGTCCAGCTCAAAGTTGGCGCTCTCAAGACACATCCAGACCAAATCCAAGCTCTCGCTGAGCTCGCCGAGGGTGCGCGCTCGCCATGCTCCGTCCTCGACAGCCCGAGAGTGGATGTAGTCTCGGAAGCGAACGAGACGGTCGCCAAAATCGGGCAGCGGCCCATCGTGGGGCGGCGTCGTCTGGCCTTGCGTGAGACCCAGAAAGCGAACGGCACTCGTCGCTTCGTCCGTAATGTCGGCGGCAAAGTCGCGCAGAAACGTCGTGGCCGTCGCCTGCCGCACGGTCGCAATCTGCTTGGCGCTGCTGCGCAGACTGTCGACGAGGGCGCGCAGACTCGTGGCCATGCTGTTTTTCTGCGTCACATCGATCTGATTGAACGCAAAGTAGAGCTTCGTCGGGAGGTGGCCGCCCGACGTGGCCGCGAGCTCCGAGTTGGCAAACGCCGAGAGCACAATCGGCAGCACGTCGTGGATCGTGTTGGTCGACTCACCCTTTGTCAAGATGATGGTCGCATCCGCGGGCAAGATCGCCACGGACGCCATGCGGTTGTCGTGCCACACGTTGCCGTCGACGCCGACGTACTCGGGCGACTGGATACCTTCCGTGTCCAGTAGCAAAATGTAGTCGTACGCACCGCCATGGTCGCACGCGAGGAGCTGCAAGTTGACACCGCGTGTGCAGCGCGCGACGCTCGTCCGGAGTCGGACGCCAAACATGCTATTGAGCAACGTCGACTTGCCCGACGACTGGACGCCCATGACCGAGAGCACGAAGACGCGCGTGTCGGCGGGCAACGCCTCATCGAGACAGCGAAGGATGGCGCGGATCCACTTGTCGTTGGCCATGCCGGCGTCGCCGTCCATGAGCTCGAGCGGAAAGCCGTCGAGGAGGTGCTGGACCGCCAGCGGTGGCAGATGCGCGTACACGTCGGGGTCGGCCGTATACATGTGCGAGAGCTCGCGCCACAGATGCTCGAGACCGGTGACCATGTTGCCCAACGTCGCAAGGGCCGCAGCGTACGCGGCTCGCGTGGCCTTGTTGTCGACTTCGCTGAGGGCCGCGAACGCCCGCTCGCACTCTGCGCGCGCCGTGGCCGTGATCGCTTCGCATCTCTCGGCGAGTTGACGCTCGAGGTCGATGATGCGCATCTCGCGGACCGCGACATCGGGTTGTTGGAGAGCGTACAAGAAGTATTCGAGCAATGGCGTTTGAGACACCATGCGCACGGCCTTCTTGCGGGCCGCTTCACGGGAGGCGATGCGCTGGCGCAGCATCGCTTGGTTGGGTACGTTCGTCTCCCGCTGGAGCGCAATGCGCAGTTCGGACTCGCAAGCAAACCGCTGCTGGAGCACCAGCGTCTCGGTGCGAAGCGTCGCAAAGTTGGTTTGAGCCAGCATACTCGCCACTCGCTGTCGCATCGACCAATCCCGCTGGACGTTGCTCGGCAGCGACAGCTGGTCGACGAGCCACTTCCGCGCCTCGTGGGGCTCCTCCAAAATGTGTCCCGTGATGCGCTCAAAAGACGACGACATGGGACATGCGAGTCCGAAAGACGTCATGTACGTCTTGTTGTTGAGGCACGCATCTTCCTCTTCGTCGTTCGAGTGACACCACTGCAGCACCGTGCCCCGGGGCAGCGTCAAGCGCACGGGCTGGCCCCCCGTGTCGACGATCAAAACGTCGGCAAACTGCACAATGAACGGCTCCAGGAGCATGTAGTCGCCAATGACGTGGAGCACCATGACGGTCGTAAACTCCGTGTTCTCCTCGAGAAACCCCCAGCCGAGCTCGGCGACGACCGGGAGGTTCGTGACGTTGTTGCCGTGCGTGCGGTCGAGGCAGTGCACCGAGTCGACGTGAAAGACGTGCTTGATCCAGTCCTTGGTCACGCTGCTTCTCGTGGGCTGCTCCGAGACGACCGCCACGCGCGTGACCGAGGCGTCGCGCATGAGCGACGCCTTGCCTTCGAGGAGACGCGTCTCGACGAGGCGCAGTGCAGGTGCTTCGCTTCGCAGCGTATCGTGTGTCGACGGAACAAGGAAGGGCACGAGGTAGCGACGGTCGAGAAGAAGACGGTACACCTCGGCCCGCGCGGCCGGTGTCAGCGAGGCCACGAGACTCAAGAGCCCATCAAGGATGACGGGGCCAGGGGGATCCACGCGCTTGCGCTTCACGCCCGACGTTGTGCTGTAAAGCTCCTTGACCAGACTCAGACGGTGCTTGAGCGTGTACCAAATGAGCCCGGGAAGGTCCGTCGTCTTCTTGGGCTTGGACACGACCGTCAAGAGATGGCTCATGGGCTGTTGGAGCATCGGGCTGGGTGGCTCGTCGACCGTAGGCTCGCTCTTGACGAGAACGGGGGCGGGCGGCATCTCGTCGTCCGAGCTCTCGGTCGTCGCACCGTCCCCGAGAGCCTGGACCATCGCATTGGCCATCGCGAGGATGTGCTCGTGTGTGAGGATACTCTGAAAGCCGTCGTCGGTGCAGCCAAACTTGCGGGCGACACCAAAAAGCTCCTTGTGATCGCTGGCAGAGACGGTCGTCGTGATCAGTTCGCCAATGCGCGCGGTCAAGAGCGCGCCATCGGGCATCGCCGCCTCGTGAAATGCACCAAGAAGGATCTTGACTGCGATCGGCACGTCGCGCGCGTCCAGCGCTGGGACCCGCCACGGGTACATCGGGCCTCGGAGCTTAGGGGCGTCCTTCTTGAGCGCGGCCAGCTGCCCGGCCCGATGGAGGGCCTTCTCGACCGCCGCGTCCAGGTTGATACCTGCCTCGACCAGCACGGCGTTGAGAACGTGCGCGTAGATCGTTCCGAGCTCGAGCATCGCCATCATGTCGTTGGCCGCAACGAGTACACGCAAAGCCGCGTGCAGACGCGGGTCCCGCAACGAGTCGACCAAAAATGTCTGGTGGAACTCAGCGTCAAAGCGAAGCGCGAGCAAGATCAAGTCAACCAGCGCCCGGCTCTCGACGGTATCGGCGGTGGCAGCGTCGACCTGGTGAGCAATCGCCACGGCGGCATCGTCTGCGCAGTCGACACGCCAATGCTTGAGCTCTGTGCCAAACGTCCGATCGGTTTGCCATGCCTCGGCGTGCACTGTATGCACGGCAGCAGCGACGTCCGAATGCAAGTCGCTTCCCGAGACAAGGGCGACCCACGCATCGCGCACGAGGGCGGCAGCGCGCTTTAAACCAGCAGCCGCCAAGAGCTCCCAGACGCTGACGCGCATCATCGGACGATCAATGATGTGCCACGTCGCAGGGTCGAGGGCGAGCCGCTGCTCGAAGATCGCAAAACTGAGCGCGTCCGGGCCCGTGCACTGAATCTCCGTCGCTATCTCGCATCGCGTTTTGAGCTCGTCGGGTAGCGTGCTCTCGCACACATCGATGCTGCTCTGGTACGGAAAGCTGCTGTAGTTGATCGAAAAGTCGCAGCTCTCCATCGCCGGGCACACCGCCTGCAGCAACGCCGTCGCTTCGTCACTCTTCGTGGTCACATGGACCGTCTTCCAGATGATGCCGCCGACGTGGAAGGTGCCGCTGCACACGTGCGAGCCATACCCGAGAAGAAAGGCCTCGGCCGTCGCGACGTCGGTCACGCTCGCGGCCTCTTCCATCGCCGACGCGGTAAGCGGCACCGAGAGGACGTCCAAGTTGAACGACTTCATCGGCACGGTTGCATAGGTCACGTGCACGACCGACTTTCCACGCAGCGGCAGATCGCAATGCGGTGCCGGATCGCTCGATCGGACGGCAGCGCAAACGTTTTTGGCGGCGGCGGCGCTCGGAAACCACGCCTCAGAAAACCCAAAGCAGTGGCCGAAGAGGGCAGCGGCGCCGCTCGCTCGGGCCACAACGTCGTCGGCCGTCGGCGCGACGTCCGTGGCCGACACTTGGTAGCTTATCTGTGCCAGCATCTTCTCAAGGATGGGGAGTCGCTGGAGCAGCGTGCACGAGTCTTGGAGCTTGTTGTCATCCACGATCCAGTGCGACACGCCCAGCGCCGAGGCAAGCTGGTTGAAATGCGCGACCGCAACGTTGATCTCGTCCTCGTAGCCACCGCGGACAGCGCCATGGAGGTGAACAGAGGCCTCGATGGTGTCGCACAGCGTCTCGGCCAGACCCATGTCTTCGTGGCAAATGTCGTTGGGACTGACAGACCACACCTCCAACGATTTGGAATTGCCATAGCATCTGACCAATCACATGGTGTTTCTGACGCATAGCTGGCCAATCAACGTGCTCGATGATGGGCCAAGATTTCGCTTGGTCGTGGCAAGTGTCACCTCAGAGCGTGCCACCTCATGGCAAGAGGAGTGAGTGCGAGGCCATACATTTCACGCCTTGGTGAGGGCATGGATTAAACATGAAGCTATTCTTAAGCCATCGGCAAGCGCTGTCGTTGGACCAGTCTACAATGACCGTCGGCCATTGCATAATTTCTCGGCCATTGGCCAAGACGTTCTGAGATAGCCACAAGTACGACGCGATGTGGTAGAGCGATTCGCAACGCACTGCCATGGATGCGATGGACGGGACTCTGGGATAGAGTGGCTGCGGTTGTGACCAAGATAGCTCGCTCGGCTCCGAATAACCCCGCTGACATGAAGGCATTCCATGAACAAGGCTATGGATTCGCTGTGCATATATGTAGAAGGCAAATCGCGTCAACTTGCCTCACTTGCTCCGTCGTCGCCCACTCATTTCTGCTATGCTACCTCATGGGATGTCAATCATGAAGGCAAACTCAATTCGTTATCCTGCCCAGGCAGTTTATCGACCCCCACTCTCCAGCTGGATGGATACGAATGTTGCGATGACAATGGACTTTATGCATCTGTCTTATCCTGCTGCTTCAATCGCGCATTTACATGTTAGCACATTAGTACAGCGATAAACGAGCGATAAATAAAACATCAGAAGTTCTAAAAGGCGTTCTCCGTTTAGCCATCGAGCCAAAAACGCAGGCTTATGAACCATAAACGTTGCAGCGTTACGATATTTGGCTCACGGACGAAAGGAAGAAAGAGAAAAAAGAGGGAAAGAAGCAGCGAGAACACTGGGAAAGCAGCGTGCCTGTCTATGGCGTTCACTCGAAGACAACAGGCGTCCGTGCTCCGGTCTGGGCTTCCAGGAAGTGCTCCTTGGAAGAATTAGACTTGATGTTTGTATTGAAGGTGCCATACGTGAGCCAAAAAACGATTTATGGTCCACGCGACTAGCATTTTGGCCAATCAAATGCATTTTGGATGCTGATTGGCTCCGTTACGAAGCTCCGTCGATTGGATTGGCCCCGATAGATAAATTGAAACGTAGAGCACTTTGTATCGCGCTGACAAACCCCATGGACGACCAGGAAGCTCCGATGCCAACCTCGCCCACGCCAACCTCGCCCGCGCCCACCTCGCATGTGCCTACCAAGCCCGTGAGTACCGAGCCCGCGCCCACCGGCTCAACACTGGTCGCCTACAGGGCTTTGTGATGTGGCTCCCATCCAGCTCGTTAAGCCCATCGCTGTCAACCGTGCAACGACGCGCGAAGTTGAAGTTGCCGCGCCATCGCCAAAGCCTTTTGCAGAGGAGCGGGCGAAGCGCGCGCGCCGACAGCGGCGATGCCCGAGCTGCAAGAAGCCAACCGACCATCACCCGCGGGACCCTTCCAAGCTTGCCGAAGCATGCGAGGTCGGTGTTTACGCAAGACACCTACGCGCCCTGCACAAGAAGCATCGCCGCACGTGTGCGTCATCATCACCAGGAAGGGTGGGCAGTCGGACCTCGAGTCCTGCGAAGAACGGTGGGCCTTGCTGTCGCGCGCAGCAGATCCAAGCGCTCGAGGAGGCCCGGAACTATTTCGGCGTGAATTGAATACATGTCCTGTATTGTGTGACGTTGGTGTCGCCTGGCATGCTTCCTACACAGCCCCAATTGCCGGAGCTCCGCTCCTTATATCGCCCGCAGCTATCCGCGTTCGTATCGCAGCTCCACTTAACACTATTTACGTTGCCCAATCACCTTTGGTGATTTCTGGTATTGTTTTGGTTTTTAGCCAATCAAACGCTGTGATAGATAAAAAATTGCAACGGGAGTCAAAGGTTCGCCAAAAGCATCGGGTAAATCACGAAATACACTATTAATATCTGGCAAAAGGTGGTAGGCGACGCGGTCGAAATGCCCACAAGAGGCGAGATGTTTTCAAAGCTCACGTTTGATGGACGGAGCAGCGCACTGCCGATACTTTTACAGTAAATATACGATAACTAAGCTTAGTATACCGTATATATACGGTATGACACTTCATTTTAATACAGAATACAATTTTGAAATAAAAATGAGATCGAGAGTCAGTCAGACATCTTCAGCGACCTTCCTTGCAAAACCTCACAGGACTCAGGACAGGACTTCGAGAGGATGCACGAAACGTCGGTGGTGGTGAGAGCACTAGTGCAAAAGTTTTAGAGCGTCAATGAAAAGGCATCTCTTCACCTCGAATTTGAATTTCTTTGGATATTTCTATCAGCTGCCAAAGCGACTGTGCTCGTGTGGGTGGCTATGGTGGTTAGCGTCACGACGAGGGGCTTTTCTCGACACAAAGGCACGTCTGAATTACTTGAAGTCGGTAGCCCTTCTTCACAACCATTCTTTTCAAGTGTGAGCCACGAGGCTCTTGCATTTGCCATGAATGTTGGTGGTGACGATGCGTGGACGCCAATGGAAACGTTGAACTCGGTAGAGTTTTCAAGCAATCAGCCAAGAGCGATCCCACACCCGGCAAGGTCGTCGACTCGTAGTGTCCTCGTGTACCATTTTCGTTACCGAGTAGAGCACACGCTGAGTCTACGTATAAGCTAGCTGTTGCGTTGGCACACTCCCATGTCCACGCTCGGCGACAATATATCTTGTTCGACTCGAGAGCATTACCAATCCGCGCTCGATCCAATCACCCCGAATCTTCGAACTTCGGTTTGGGGTTTTGATGTTGGGATTTACCCTTTGGGGATATTGCATTTCGCACGCGCACTTTATGATATTGCACGTGGCCGACCTCACTACAATATGCATCCTGCTACAGTGTCATCGATGTTCATGGGCGTGCATTCTCCTTACTTTGGTGCTAATGGATGTGCTTTGTTGACAAATGTACTTTCTGCATTGATATCTTCGCGAGGATTTGTGATTGACTGCGCTAGCAATACATTTACTACTACCGGTAGGCAGCCCATGCGGACACCAGCACGTTGTGCTGCTTGTGATCCTGATTGTGAGGCGCAACTGGTGTCTTCGATTTACGCAGCTTCTGTCCAGCTCCACTCATTTGAGAATGACATGCCAATGTACCAATTCTACGTAGTCGATCTGCAGGCTCACTACAGCAACGTCGTTAGTAGAGGTGTGATACGGGGTGTGCTGGTCTGTTTTCACGGCAGAGTGAAAGAAAACATACCTTCGAATGATCGAGTCCAAACGTTCGATAATCAAGGCTTTTTCTAGATTGTACTAAGCAATTTCTATCAACGAAAGGCAGGCAGTGATGGCCTGCATCGCACACCCATGTACGAGCTAATCTACCAGCACAAATCAAGGTATGTACCTTTGTTTATGGCGGTCGCTCCCCCTTCCAATGTTCATGGCCGCTCAATGCGCGTCATCATCCGCCTCAGTGGGCTGCTGGCTCCGTGAAACGCCGCGTCATATTGCCCCAAGCGCCCCAAAAACCCAAAACTTCGATGGACCTTTGTCCCAGTTTAATACATAGATTGAATATTGCATACTAACCTTCAATAATAAAATACGAAATCATAGGCGCGACATCGAAGTATAACAATCCAGAGCTTCGACCATCATTCATGCGAGCTACACTCGCTGGACCATTCCGCTGCGATTGGCCGGCGCAATTCCAAGCGGTTGAGGCTCTTCATTCGAAGGCCAGCGCAGAGAGGCCGCCCCGATTCCCGACCTTGGCTGCTGCTGCATGCGATGAGAACAGGCCCGCTTGCAAACGCGCTCTTCCGAGCGAACCCGGCTATGCGCGGCTCGACGACGCCAGCCTCGTCGACGACCTCGGCGACACCGGCCCTGGCATCCGGCCCAGCTGCGACCGCGCGGAGCCTCGCGCACCTGCCGCCGTCACAGCCAAGCCTGATCTCTCGCGACCGCCATCCCGTGTGCCTACGCGATAGCCTTCCGCCAGCACGGCCGCGCCTGACGTACGTGGTTCCGCCGAAAGCGACGCCGACGCCGCCACCGGCGATCGACAACCCTTTTAGCGACTGGGTCGACTACCGTGCGCCTGTGCGCAACCCAGCGGCCGACGATGACGACAACGAAGAGGATCTCCTCGACGATCTCGATGAGTTTGCGCTCGGGCCGCCGCCACCACCAGCGTTTCCGTGCCGGCTGTCACCACGGTACAGCGGCTGCAGTACCGACAGCGAAGGCGGCGGCATCGACGACGAGCACTACCTCATGACCCACGACACGGGCCTGGGCTCGAGGCGGGCGAAAGCCATCGAGCAGGCCCAGCGACAGTTTCGATGCTACGAGCTGGACTGTCTTCTCGACCACGACAATGTTTCGCCGCCCATGCTCCAGCGGGAGCAGGCGCAGCTATTTCTGAGCCAAGAGCTCGTGCCGCTGGCGTGTCAAAAGTGCGGGCGCATCGAGTTGGTCGCCATTACGTACTGACGACGACGTGATACGTCTGTGGATTTTTAAGTTATGGCAAAACCCCGCGGGACGGGGTGTGATAACCAGTTGTCGGAGGCAGCAACTACGACGATCAATATTACAACTGCCGTCCCTTGATTGCAACTCGCGTCCAGCGGTCCCGCCATCGCTTCCGACGATGGCGCCGCATCCAACAGGGCAAGATGGCCAGAACAGCAACGAGCGAGTGTCCCGCAGATGCGATATGATACGCTGGGAAGCCTCCTGCAGCTGCGATCCCGTCCCTTCGTCATGGGAGCTGATTAGGGTCTGTATAGGGACTGTTTCTTTTTGTGGCGCGATCGCACGCCTGTCGTCACCATCCCGTCTCTTACAGGCATCGCAGCACCATTAAACCCTCATTGATTTGAAGAACTTGCACCGTGTCGTGCTGTTGTTCAGGTACATAGGTACTGACTGACAAGCTCAATAAAAGGACGATGTGTCAATTAATATAAAAGGTTGATGGGTCCAACGCCGAGTGTCGACCCAGCGTCGCGCGCTTGACGACGCCATTCCCGGGGCTGTCTTCGAGCACGTCGAGCACGATGCGCGATTTTTCCTGGCGCCACGAGAGCTGCTCGCCAAAGAGGTGGGCCATCTTGGGGTGCGGCGGGTTGTGGTACAGGAACGAGTTCTGGAGCGCGTTCATGGTGCGGCTGTTGAACTTGAGATTGAGTTGTGCGAGACCGTTCTGGTTGAGCTCGAGCACTTCCAGAAGCGTGTCCGACGTGACGGAAATCGTCGACGACTGGTTGTGCCGCAAAACACACACCTACACACGCTATTTTGTACAGATTTTCCTTGAAATAACGACCAACTTCGCCAAACACTTGGCCCGTCGACAGCGTTGCAATCGTGACTTCGATGGCTCCGCGTCCTTGTCTAAAAGTCGTGTTGATAGTGGCACGCACATATCACAGCAAATCCAGTGTACCTTCTGGCGCAAATTCGCTGCGGAGACGCGGATTGGTCAGCTGCCAACCATTGTCGACGGCCCACGAGCCGTCGTAGCACTCGGGGACCTTTGTACGCTTCACACTGGATCGTTTTCCCTACAACAGGCCTTGCGTAGCAGTCATTGGGATCGAACGACCCACCTCGCTATACAGACAATAGCGTTACTCAGCCGGCAACGTCAAGTGGACGAGGGAGAGTGGACGGAAGCGTACCGACTAGCGCTCTCGCCGTGCTTGGCGTCGATGGGAAGCAGCTTCTTGACAGTGCATACGCCTCGCTTGATGACGTAGAGCTTGTCGACCATGTCGCCAGCTTTCATCACGGTTCGATAGGGCTGGAACATGAGGAGACTGGACATTTGGGCCACACGCTGCAGCACCTCGTCGGTGCACCTAAATGCGATGAGCATTGTCATGCGACAAGAGGCATCCAGTACGAGTCAAACACGCGGCACTTGCGCAGCACGGCGCACTTTTCTTCGAGCTGGCTCTGGACGTGGCGCTCCATGATGTTTTGGTAAAACTGGTGCGAGACCACGAGGCAGTGCACCGTGTCGGACGTGAGCACGGACGCGCGGCGCGGACCATGAAACTCGCGTGGCTCGCCAAAGCCGTCGCCTTCAAAGAGCGAACAGAGCTTTTGCGTCTTGACTTGTCCATTTTCTATCCATAGTCAGCATCCATCCCGCATTGGATTGGACGTGGAACCAATGGATTCCGTCGTGACAACGACACTGCCGGCCATAATGATATAGTAGTGCGCCGCGTCATCGCCTTGTCGGAAAATGTAGCTCCGCGCAGCATACGACTCGAGGCGGCCGACTTGTAAAAAGTCCACAATCACATTCTAGCATCGTAGTAGGTATTTCGAAACAAAAGGACAGTTTTGATAGCATTTGAACCTGACTTTCCCGCTCAAAAACACGCCACGACTTGGCAATCTGGTAGCCACTGAGAATCGTCGCTTCTGGTCGCTCCTTGGGCTTCTACACCATATCAAGTCGCTTTGTGCATGGACAGAAGTGCGGTTGTCCGACGTAGCGAAAGACACTCATGATGCGCGGGTCCAGCTCGTCGTGCAAGCTCTTGGCCACGGGTCGCCGCTGTGTAATGTTGTGCGTGGCGACGGCAGCTTCGAGGCCAAAGATGGTTTCGTCCGGCGGGACGATCTTGAGTCCTTCGATGCGGTTGTAGTCGGCAATGGCTTCGCGAAAATGGCCCTAATGCAGTCCGTCGTCGATGCAAATGCACATGTCGTAGAAGTCTCGTACGTGCTCACGGTAGAGCATGGCCCGGCTGTCGAGGTACGTCTTGTTCTTGGGGTCGAACTTGATGGCTTTCGTTATGTCTTGGATTGCACGGTCGAGCTTTCCCATGTGATAGTAGGTGCACCCTATGGTTGCCTTTACGTCGCAGAGCTATGCAATCTAGAAACCTCGATCAAAGTAGGCCAGAGCCCACGCGGGGTCTATGTCGATGCACGAGGTGAAGTCTTGCAGTGCTTGCTTGTACTGCCCGAGCCGGTAGTAGGCGTAGGCGCGGCCGATCCGAACGTGGGCTTCGCGTACGGGCCGGCCAACTTCGGATGACAGGGCATTCTTGAGCACCCACGTGGACGACTAGAACAGGTCATTGACTCATTGCATTCGATGGAGAAAGAAAGCGGCACCTTGACAAGCCCCTCGAAATGTGCGCTCGTTCGGTGACACACGCCGCGTGCCGAAAGCTTGGCTTCCTACCGTCGCGGCTCGAGCAACACAATAAATGTCATGGGTGTGGTCATACCGGTGTTGACGTGGTCTCGATGGCCTTGATGCTGTCGCCTCGTGGTATCGACAACCGCTTCGCAATGCGCACAGCTTCGAGGACGGGTAGGGATTGAGACGCTACGCCGTCGGCTTGAATCAGATAGATCGCATCTTATCCCGTACGTCTAATGGACTTTCTCTCGTCGGCCATCGCCGTCGCCGTTCGAGGCGCCCGACTATAGCGTTTAAAAATAGCGTTTGGCCAAGTGGGTTGCTTTCGACGACACGAGGCGATGCCGAAAGATGGTCAACAACATACCCTCCTCCGCAAAGGATCTTTCTGCACGATGAGAGATCTCTACAACTTGTGCATGGAGTACTAGCGAGTAGTACTAGCTTTGGGCTTAATTGTTGCAAAACTCCCGCAGTTCGCTTCACTCAGCTCGAGTCGACGCAGCAGACGAAGCGAGCAGGGCGGTTTCATGCGGCTTGGTACATGCCCTTGGTACATGTACCATGGAACGTGATGTGACGCACTCGCTCTCGAGTGCAAGAATGTACCCATGATTGCTACCACCCATGGCGCAAAAAGGTTCTCCAAGGTACCTCGTGGGTAGCTCTCGTGGGTGAACAAGGTGGTCGTGGGTACGGTTTCACCGTTCAGAAGGCAAGGCCAAGCCAAATGCTGGATGATTGCGCCGCCGAGCAATGTTGGCCCGCAAATCAGAGCCATTTGTAATGGCCCAGCGCCCGAAACGTGGGGTGTCTCGCGGTGGGTGCGGATGCATTAATTTACAGCCCTGAGCCAGTCAAAAGTGAGGCAAAAATTCTAGATCTTCCTTCCATGGCTGGGTGGGTGGCTCGAGACGTCGAGTACACGGTACCTGTGGCTTCGAGAAAACCCAGCGACTCGACGCAAATGAGGTGGAGCAACACCACTGTACCTGTCTAGCCGTGCAAGAGCACAAGAGGTTTGGTCATCGGACGATCTCCCAGCCGACTGTGTCGAAGCACTCTACCTCCCTTGATCCTACCACGGAATGAATGGTAGTTCCCATCGCCAAGCGCCCGCCTTTGGCAGTACATGGACTGTACCGGGATTGCCCTTGCTGTTGCACAAGAGCGACAATGGTTCGTCGCCGCAGGATCCAGCACGCTCGGTGTTGCTTCTTCAAGTACGTGGCACGACGCTGGCGCTTGCTAACCTTCGATGTAGCATTCCTGCAACGGTCTTCTCGGTCGATCGAACTCGGCAATGGGCCGGGCGATCTTATGCGACTCGCCATGTTGGACTCGGCCAGCTGTTTCCACAGTTGCATTCCAAACTTCAACAACACCGAGGATGGCTTTACGCGACGGGCCAGCCATTATTCCCGATTTCACGTCCGCCTTGCCATCCATCGAAATGGACCCGTGGTCCGCAATGGAGTCGCCCAAGGTGGCGCCCGCGACCAAGGCCACCGAAGCGATCCTCACGCCGAGTCCCCGACGGACCTTGCCGGTCCTTGGCCGCGTCGCATGTTTTCGTACTTTGCCGCGACTGGCCGTCATCGCCGAGAAGCATCAAGCGCTGGCGTTTCTTGACGCGTGCCTCCGCGGCGTCGGCCAATGCAACTTTCAAAACTCGCCGCTCTCAGGGCTTCTCTTCCTCGTCGCGCTCGGCCTCTCGCCGCAAGGGCTGCGCATGGTCGCCTTTGCGCTGCTCGGCGTCGTGTCGGCCACGGCCTTCTCGTGCCTCCTGGGCCTGGACCGACACTTGCGCGCCGCCGGTCTCCACGGCTACAACGCGACGCTTGTCGGGTGCGCGGTGCACACGTTCTTCACCGGTGATGCGTACGGCGTGGCGAGCCTTGTCATCGTGCTGCTCTCGTGTCTCAGCGTCCTCTTGGCGACGGCGACGGCCGCGGCGCTGCCACCCGGTCTTCCAACCCTCACGTTTCCCTTCCAAGTGTCGATGTGGATCTACGTGCTCTCGACGCAGCTGTACCCGCGTCTCGAAATCATGGCGTTTCCAGCGCCCCGCCTCGTGCTCAACGCGACGCTGTCGACTGTGTCCTACGACGCGGCTGCGATCGTCCAGACGATCTTCTCTGGGATCGCCGAGACCTGTCTCGTCGGCGACTGGTTCTCTGGTGTCGTCATGCTCCTCGGCATCTTCCTTTGCTCGCCAACGAGCGCGGTCGCTGCACTGCTCGCGTCGACGGCTGCGACGCTACTTGCAATTGCCATGCAGGCGCCCAGCGCAGGGCTCCTCCTCGGCTTGCACGGCTACAACCCCGTACTGAATGCGATCGCGCTCTCTGGCTTCTTTCTGGCGCCGCGCCATTGGCGCACGGTCGTGCTTGTGACGGCGTGCGTCGGCGCGACGTTCCTCTTCAACTGCGCGACGAGCTCGGTGTTTACGATCTTGGCGCTCCCCGTGCTCACGTGGCCCTTTACCATCATGACGTGGGTCGGCCTCTTGGCGTCGCAGTCGATGCCCGACCTCGCGCGTGTGCCACTTGCCGACCTCACGACGCCCGAGGACCACTACGAGGCGCTGCATCGCACACCAACTGATAGCGCCGCCTAAGTGAAATGCGTCCATTTGTGTGTCGAACTTGTAATAAATGAATCGTAGAAAGTATGTTTAAATCGTGTAGTATCGTCAAGTATTCAATCTCTGCAGATTCAAACCACGTTTTCTCGGTGGCTTCAGCTGCAGCGTGTTGTCGATGCTACTAAACACGAGGCGACCAACTCCCGGTTCGGTTGGGAAATGGCGTGTGTTCCCAGTGTTTCCACGTTGTTGCGGTACGACGTACGAGTACATTTGTGTCGCGGTTGGTGCGTCATCGATGGGAGGCCGTTTTGACCAAGTCCATTTTTAGCGCCCGTGGATAAGACCATGGGGAATGGCGCGTCGACGCGGCCACCGGCGGCGGGCGGCCAGCCTCCGACCGAGGGCTCGCCGAATCCCCGCCGGTCGTTCAACTTTCAGCGCATGCAAGAGCTGTACCAACGGCTCTTTTCGACGCCGGCCAACCCGAACGTGATTCCTGTACGTCGTCTCGTGTCGCGAGGAGCAATCTAAATAGCACGTTGGTGTAGGTGTTGGGCTCCGACTGGTATACGACAGTGGTCTTGGCTGCCTCGCCAAGCCAGCGCTCGAGCAGCTGCGACTTGGTGCTGACCAACCTCCGCAACAAGACGGACGCCGCGCTCTCGTGCGTGCAGACGTATTTGGATGTAGCGCAAAGCGAGTACCCCAAGATCTTTTACGGTGACGCCGCGATCGACTTTGTGCTGAGCTGCTCGATGCTGCAGCCGCTCGACGTTGCCAGTAGCGTCGAGTGGCCGACGTTCAAGACGATTTTGCCCGGCGTCTTGCTCTCTCGCCACTCGGTACGACCGACATCGTCGCCGAGAAGAAGAAGAAGACTGCTCAAGTACGATAGGTTCTCGACATTCAGCTCGGCTACGCACAGGTCGTCGTCGCGGACGGCATGGAGCCGGGGACGCCGCTCCTCCTGCACGTGCTCTACCGGCGCTACATCCGCGACAACCGCGTCATTCTTGTCCTCCAAAGCATCACGAACGACGAATTGTATGCGATTGACCAGCGCCGTCTCCTCTGTCTCTCAGGATGGTATTGCGTCATCATCTCTTTCCATGCGGCATCCCGTTGACAAGCGGTGGTTTAGGCTCGTGTTTGATCGGGTCTCGGAGACGGTAACCCAAGCCCGCGCCATCTTGCGCTGCGAAGCCAAGCTCGACGCCGTCCCTGCAGCGATTCAAGTCAAAGACGAGCGCCTCACAGTGCACACGCAGTGGATACTGCAAATTCTGTCTGGCATCTACGCCCCCGTGGCCAGTAAACTACCCAACGGGCCGTCCAAACCAAGCTCAGCGACATCCTAAATGCGAACTGCGCCGAGTTTTAAATATTTCTAATCCAGTCGGCGTCGTGACGTGGTAAAATAGTTCCGTAGGTATTTCATTACTCAAGGTGGCAGACACCACCTCACAGACGCCGCATGTGCTGTGCAAGCTGCGTGCAAGTCAGCGCCACGATGTGGTCGTCGAAGCGAGTAGCGTTTGAGGAGATGGACCCACTTTCTGCATGGTCGTCATGGTGCCGTGTAATAGTTCAGTATCCACCGATTGTCTCGATTGATCGTCGCACGCTCGCTGGAGACTGCCGTATGCGTTGCTGGTTCATAGCAGCGCCGTCGACACCGCAGCTACTTGGCCGCATTTGAAATGGCGGCAATGAATGGCCAAGAGGACTCGCCGCGTAATAAGGTAAACTCAACATTTACGTTGATAAGGGCTATACAGCGCGTGGGGGGCTACGAGGAACCTTCTTTCGCCGCCTTCTTCTTGGCAATCTTCTCCTCGAGCGCCTTCTTGTCAGCCTCACGGCGCTGGAGCGGCGTCAGGTCGTCCTTGCGGCCGCCGGCACCACCGGCCTTGGCAGCACGGGCCTGGGCTTTCTATACAGAGAAGAATCAGCGTGAGCTATTGCAGAAGCGTTGTTCGGCGATGCCGTACCGCGCGGTCGCGGTCACGTTGGTCGCCACGGGTCATCGCTTTGTTGGTTGCAAAATCGAAAATGCACAGTCCGAATATTAGCCACTCAATATCCGAAAAGGATGTGGCATCCGAATTTCAGCGTGGAATTCAGGACTTTGGCCCGAAACAAGGATGTTTAACCCACGGGTTAAACCCTTTTCACGAACTGTCGAACGGAAGGTTTGTCCGCATGGCAATCCGCAATCTCGAAAAACGTGATTACGCACACCATCACCTGTACCGGTAGCCCATCACCGGTTATCCGGAAAGGAACATCAAGTTTGGAGAAGCGGTGCGAGCTTGGTCACCTCGCACTTCGGCAGCAGCGCCAACATCGGTCGAGTCTCGGACCTCCCATCGCATTATCTAAGTGGTATCAACCCCATGGCAAGCCCACGAGGTGAGCTACATCCTCTGTAGATCCGGCATCCATTTCCATTGTCGTATTTCCTGCTGGGAAAGCTGCAGGGAAAGATCAATTTCACGAGCCGCGGGTTGCTTTTTGCGTTTCAACCGTTTCCTACTGGTATATTTCATGTTTTGCGATCGATTATATAAAAATAAGTTAGCGTGGCTTTGTCTCAGCTGGACGCCTGTGGCGTCGGGCGGGCGGGCTGTCGCCGGCCGCCACCGTGCTTGATGCACATCCCGCAGCTTACCGCGCCTTTGTTGCAGCCTTCGTAGACGCAGCGCGGACCGCCTCCATGGGACACACAAAGAATGCCGCCGACAGCACTCTTGCTGCAGCCAGGGCGCTGGCAGCGCTTGCCGCCGCCGTGCGCAATACACACGCCGCTCGAGACGGCCGACTTGGTGCAATTTGGGACACTGCAGCGCTTCCCGCCGCCGTGACTGACGCAGTAGCCGCCTGCGAGCGCAGATTTCGTGCATCCGAGAAGAGCGCAGCGCTTCCCGCCTCCGTGGGCAATGCAAAAACCCCCTTCCTTGGCCGACTTGGCGCACGCGGCGGCGCCGCAGCGCTTGCCGCCGCCGTGCGCGATGCAGTAGCCACCCGACTTTGCCGTTTTCGAGCACGCGTGCGCCTTGCAAACGCGCCCGGTCGTTGTGATGGTGGGCTGGCGCAGGGCGTCGGCACTGGTTGTCGGCGACTGCTTGAACGCGGCAGACGATGACGGGTGGTCGGCGTGGGCGAGGCAAAGACCCAGAACCTTGGCGAACCGGCCGCACGCGTGCGCGCGGCAGGGCCGCCAGCTTAGTGAGTCGTAGTGGTAATGATACGTCTGGCGCATCGGAGCCAAAATGTAAAATGTGGTGCGAAAACCACTCGGTCTCGGTGGGACAGATGTCTTTCTCGATCGGATTGGCTCCTCGAAATAATAAAAGATCGGCCCTTTCTGTGGAAACCGCCGTATGAGCCAGGTCCCACGCTTCGAAAGAGAGCCTCGTCGCTGCACCAACGGCAGAAGAAGCTTCCACCACCTGCTATGGTACTCAGTGTCTTCATGGCGTCTACGAGCGTACGGTAGCATTCGCACGCCATAGCGATCCTTGCGTTCTCTGGATCTCGTCGTAAAGCAGCGAAATGCGAGGCTGTCGCTGCAATCGCGCCATGACGCGCCGCGCCCGTGGTATGATTGGGGCAAATGTTGACACCTGTGCTGCATCAACGTCCGTAAGCGTGCCTGGAGGAATCATAGGTGGCACTCGCAGTTGCTGAGGTTGTGTACTGAAAGCCCACGGTGCAGGAATCGGATGACTCCACGGCCGGTGAGGCGATACCACTCTGTGGGACGACCGTCCATGCAACGAGTCATAACGTTCTCGCGGTTGACACATGCTTGAACCGCGGCCACTCATGGAAGAAGGAAGAAGTCCGACCGAGGCGTCGTACCTCCTAACTCGTAGAATCAACGACGTGGTCGGTGGTCCGACGCGGCCTCAAGAAACCACGCGCGACACAAGCCGTTGCCGGCAGACTCATCTGATCCACGACTGAGTTGTTGCTGATTGACACATATCCATCACAAAGGCGCACCCATTGCGTGATAAAAAGCACCTCCGTCGCGATGAAAAGCTGCACCAAAACGCAAAACCGACAGCAACCAACGCACGCCATGGAGGCCATGAACATGGATAAGATCGTGGCTCTGCGAACGCTCATTGACACCAAGCTGCGCGACGAAGGCGTGTACGCGCAGCTCCGGAACCTCATCCAGGCCACGGCGCCAGATGCACCCACCGACACGGACACGGTGGTGAACGGCCTCCTCGAGAGTGACATTGTCCAGCAGCTCATTGGGTCCCTCAAAGCAAGTGCAGCGCCGGCCACAGTCTCACCGACGTCGGAGCCCGAAATAGCGGCGCCAGATTCGCCCGCACCGATGCTGCAACTCCGGCTTCTCGGCGGCCGGGCCTTTGTCGACTGCGTGACGAATCCGGAAAGCCACCGGTGTGGGTTCCGCGTCGAGGTGGCGTTTCTCGGCCACCGCTTCCAGTCGCGGGTGGTCGACTGCGTTCCCGAGCCAGCGTTTGACGAGACATTCCACATCCCGCTACCAGCACCGACGGCGTCGTCGACGCTCGAGGTGCTCTCGAAATGGGAGGCTTTGTGTCGGCTGCGCGATCCCATGCAGGTCACGCTCCTCAAGCTTTCGCAGGTACAGCATTACGTCGCATTCATAGTGCATATCATGCACCTCCGTTGATTTAGCATCTGGTTTTCTCGGGTGTAGGCGACAGGCGCGGTCGAGTTTGTCGCCGCCGCCCGCGTCGACTGGCGCCGGGTCATGAGTTGCACCCATGCGACCGCGCACTTTCCGTTGCAGCTCCAAGGCCCGCTCAAGATACCGATCGGGTTCCTTGACGTGCGTCTGGATCTGCTTGGGTTTCGGAAAAGCACGGCGATTGCCCGTGACGTGGCCCATCTTTTGCAAAAAGAACTTTTGACCACGAACGCCGTGCACACGACGTTCTACCAGTATGCCAAGCAGTGGTGGGAAGAGGTGACGCTGCTCCAGTCGACAAAGGCGCGTGCCGTGCGAATCTTCACCGAAGATGAAACCCATCGGCATCGCATGGTACAAACTCGCGCCATTTTTTTTCGGGCTGTTTATTTCGTGCCATGGACACAGGTGTGCACCTACATCGTGCCGCTGCAAAGCCGGTGCATTGCGACACCGACCGAAGCCGCGCGCTTCGTGAGTCTCATTCCATTTGTGCGCGCCGTGGCCATCGGCGGCGGGCATCGACAGGACGGGTGGAAGTCGCTCCCGGCCTTTCTCGCGATCGGCCGAGGCGACTGCGAAGAGCACGCGGTGGGAGCTATACGACCACGTCGTTTTGTTCTGCGTTGGCGCTCATCGTTGATGTAGCTACTGCTTGCATCGCTCTTGCTCGGTTTCGGCTTGGATGCCTATGTGGTCATGGGTGCGCTCACGCAGAAAGACGAGCTCGTCCCGCACACGTGGGTACTTTTGAAAGAAAAAGCCGGGTACGTTCGCCAAATATCCCGTTTCTTGATGAGCAGGCTCTAGAGTCGTGCTCTGGGAAGCCGTCACGGGCGTGCGCTACCCGTGGAACGCGTCTCATCCGTACGCCCGCATCGATTGCGTCTTCAACGACCGCACCTTCTTTGTAAGCCGCCAAAATGTCGAATCTCCTGCGCCTCTCAAATCGATGCACCTCGACTTTCATGACACCAAGCACTGGAAGAGCATGGAGTCGAGCTTGATTCGGCAGCTGCAGCGCGAGAGCCCCATCGGTTTGGTACCACCGAGTCCCGAGCCGGATGGAGCCGCCCTCGAAGCAGCCGTGCAGAGCCAGCTTGCAGACGTGCGCCGCGGCTACGGCTACACCACGCAGTGGACGTCGACACTGAGCCACTACCTCCGACCTGCGCTCACCTCGTACGAGCTCGAGCGGACATACGGCATCGGCAACCTCGAAAACAACCATTTTGAGGTAGCTTCTTCTCTACGTTCTGATAGTTGCTGACGGTAGAATATATGCCAGATGAGCATCAAGCGCTACGTGCCCGAGGGGTCGACGTTCCAAGGCTGTCCCATTTTTGTGTCGAGCGCGCCCGGGCTCTCCAGCGACGCGATTGTGCACAAGCTTCTTCGCGACTCGACGGCCAAGGCGCTCCTCCAAACCCACGCGCGCCCAGCCCAGTTTGGTTTGGCCATCCGCGTCTACAGCTACCCCGAGCGCATTGTCGGTGCGTGGGTTATGCTCGGCGTGGTGTACCGTCCTTGAATCCCACATTCTTCCATCTACTATCAAAAACGTACAGCTACTAGTTCGCCTATCGCGTGCTCAACGGCGTCGACTCAGTCGTCCGTCGTCGTGTGGTTGGCCATCCAGCTCGAGATGGAGCCGGGTGCTACAAAGCTCGACGCGTAGCCACTCGAGGACGACTGCTCTGTCTTGGGCTTCTTCGAGTACCAACCCGAGGATGCGGACGCCTTGCGACCCTTGGTGGCCCGCGCGTTCGTCTTCTTCTTGGCCTTGACGGGCTTGGGCGCCTCGATCGGCACTTCGAGTGACGCGTCGGTCGTCACGCGCGCGAAAAAGTCCTTAACGTCCTGCGTTGCAAACTCGGCATGCTCGTACTCGAGCAAGTGCCCCCGCGTCCACTTGGAGAGCTGGTTCGCATACCGCCCTGACCTACCGGATCGATAAGTTGCGTGTTGGTAGACGCGCGAGATACCGGTGACGCGAATCCACGAGAAGGATCGCACCATAGTCGAGCCGATGGCGAATGCACCGACCGAGCGCTTGGTTGAGCGCGCGGAATGCTTGGTGTTCGTACCACACGCGGCCGTTCGAGAGCTCCTTGTTGGTCACCGATTTCATGTTTTGATATTCCTGCAAAGCGTGTGAGCTGCAATAAGATCGTAGGTATGTTTACTGTTTCAGCGCCACTTGCTGCTCCTTGATGTTGGGAAACGGAATGCCAATCGCAAGCACGGCCCGCGCATTGTCGTTGGAGAAATCGATGCCTTCGCTGACCTTGCCGCGGTACACAGCCATAAACACCGCACCCGTCTTGGTCCTACGCGCTTGCATGAGAAAATGAATTGCAGTGGAGGCATGACGGACTCGAGGCTGGGCTTCTCGTCGTCGCCGTCGCTGGTCACATCGACTGCTGCCAACGCGGCATCGGTTTTGCTCGGCGCGCGGTACTTTGTGATCACATTCTTGTACTCTTCGAGGAGCTCGTCAAAGTCCTTGCCGGCGCTCCGGGGCTCTGTAAACACCTGCTTGCGCTGCGCAATGTCGTCGAGAAGTCCGGTTTGCTCCCAGCGCGCGTGGAGCTGCGCCATGAGCCGGTACGACGGCAGGAAGACGAGGATGCCACCCGGAATGATCGCGCTATAGCTAGTTACAAATAAATAGTCGACTTGGGTTCAAAGAAAGCACTCGACATACCGCAGCACGAGTTGCCCGATCGCATCTTGGTACGCGAGGTCTTGTTGGTTGGAGTACGACGCGCTAAGATCCACCCGGTTGTGCCCCGTCATGATCTAGAAACACCCCATTTTCCAGGCTGCATTCCAAACGACCAGCGTACCGCGCCAAGGAACACTTGCTTGCGCATGTCAACCACGTGGTTGGCTTCGAGCGTGATGGGAAACTTCGTCCCGAGCTCGCCCGCAAAGCTCGTCATAGGGCTGAGCGTGCCCGACGTCAAAATGACACTGCGCACCTATTGTCAGCCAATGGTAAGGCTCAGAAAAGCATGGTGTAGAAGAACGGACCTGCGCCGTGATTTCGGAAAAGGCCACGCCGGCGTGAAGGCACCAGAGGCAGACCTTGAGCTGCATCTGGGCCGCCTTCTTGCCGCCTACGCCATCAAACACATGGGCTCAAATGAATGCAACACGACGACGCACCGCCAAACGGACGGGACTTGACAGCCACGAGCTTGTAGTCGTCGACATGGCGAAACAAGAATTTGGCCACCGTGAGGACCGAGAGAACGCTGAGAAGCGCGACCGACGTGAGCTTGACTACGTAGCAAGATTACCATTCAAAATCAAAAATCAAAACGAAAAGAAAACAAAACAAATCAAACGTACCTCCCTTTTGCTGGGTCTGCGAGGCAGCTTCGGTCGGGTTGCCGGGGTCGTCATCGCTCGTGCGCTCTTCGGTCGCGACTAGACACATACTATAAGTAATTTTAGTATGTTGGACAACGAGTACCGGTGTGGTAATTCTCAATCGTGTCGTTAATGTTGGCAGCAGTCACACCACAGTAATCACCGAGTACGGCAATGGCATCGGCGCCAGACCACTTTTGCGACTCGGTCTCGTACCTACATACGGTCGGATGAGGACAGATTGTCTTGCACTTGCTGACCCGTTCGGGCGAAGCTGCTTTTCGCGATCGACATTACTGAGCCAGCGCTTCCAGCCGTTGAGAATCTTGAGCAGCATGATATACGAGGGGCTCTTCATTATTTGGGCCTTGATCGTGATCTCAAACGACTTGGATGCGTCTTCGAGCTGGTCGTAGGTCAGCTCCATGCTCGCGGACGACCGACACACGTCCTCAATGTTGTGCGCTTCGTCGAGAATCACAATCGCGCTCTTAAGGTCGATCTTGACCGCCGCACGGATTGTTGGGTCCATAATGTAGTTGTAGGGGCAAAACACTAGATATGTCGATGCTCAAGGAAAGAAGGAAGAGGATACGAGTTACCCAGCGTCGCTTGCTCGACCGCCGCGTGCGTGTAGTAGTACGGGCACTCGCGGAGCTCTTCGCCGACCTCGACGAGTTCTTCAATGTCCCACACAGGCGGCACGACCTTTTTCATCTCGTTGTGCATCTTGAGCTAGTATCACCATTTACGAAGAGTAATTCGGATGGTCAATTGGCAGGAATCAAAATACCTTCTTGACAAACTTGCAGCTGTTCTCTTCGCGCTTCGTCGAGCACTCGTCGTTGATCTTGCCAGGGTCGAGGTTGCGCACGGCCGGATTGACGCAGTAGTGCTTCTTGGAGCCAAGCACGACCATCTTGACCTTGTCGGCGTGTGGGCAGCGCCGGAGCTCTTGGACGACCTGCATGCAATTCATGTAGCGATGGCTTCATACAGGAAGCAGCAATACCTGCGAGATTTGCGAGTGCGTTCGCGAGCAAAAGTAGATGGTCGGGATCTTCTCCTTGGCCACGGCCGGGACGTCGGCGGTCGTCGACGCTGACGCGGGCGTCGAGGCAGTTGCCGATGGTGCAGTCGTGTACGGCAGTAGCGAGTCGGGCAGCTGCCGCTTCTTGTCAAACTGGAACTGCGAGAACGAGACGGGTGCAAAGTCGTCGTCAATGCTGGCAACGCTCGAGTCGAGGTCGGGCGCAGCCACCGGCGCCGGCGCGTCAAGCTTACGCTGGACCTCTTCGTTGATGCGCTTGTTCTCGGCCTCGCGGAGGTCAAGCATGTGCTGGCGCTGCCACGCGAGCGACGAGCAGAGGAGCGCGAGCGTCTTCCCGGACCCTGTCGGGCTCTCGAGCAGCGCGTTCTGCTGCTTCTTGAGCGCCAAGAGCACCTTGCTCATGACCGCGAGCTGCGATGGGAACGGCGTCTTGCCTTGCGGGAAGTCGACGCCGTAGCCCATGATCATGAAGCCCGGCTTCTTCGCCGGCTCCTCGTACTTGACCTCCATCTTCTCCATTTTCTCCATCGAGTTGCCGCGAAACCAAGCCGTGGTGCAGATTAACAACCAATCCCTGGGCAGAAGTATCCGATGAGCCAATCAGCACGGTGCTACAGATAGTGGCATTTTAGCCAATCGCATGTGACGCCATTTTGGCGCGACGCTAATACGGATATATCGGGTCTCTTTGTCTGGGACATCGAGGCGACCGACCTTGTGAAAGAACGCTTCGGGAGCACCGTGGGCATCGGCAAGTCGCCCGCGCCGAGCTCGCTCCGCAATCGCTTCCCTCTTTGTGAGCCTCCTGGGAAAGTGCAAGATTTTATCGACGCAGGTCCGCTTGCCCTCGTGGAGCTACCCAAACGCCGCATACGTTCACGCTGGAGCTTGTCCGTGGCGATCAGCTGCTACCTGCTGTCATCATCGCTCTGCTCGCGTAGGACATATATATGTTGCGCCTTAAATGAAGTCGTACTGCGTAGTGTTGTGGAGTCCATAACCCCTCCTGCAGACCCCGAAGTGAAGAATATCATCAATGTCGCAGGCGAAGCTCGTCCCTGGACGCAGACGACCTGCTACATCTCTTTGACTATGCATGATGGATGAAGCGGATCATCAAACTCGTTTCCTCGCGCATGTCGAGAGAGGCGCTCGGCGTCCTCGCCCACATCAAGCAAGCTCGGAGCGCCTCCAGGCACATCCTTGGGCCGACAACGCATGCTCGTACATTTCATTCGAGTAGGCTAGGCTCAAACGACAAGCAAACCACTTTCGCGCTTCGAGTCGAGCGTGCGCCAGTCGGCGCGCGATGGCGATACCACCCGACCAGAATCAAAAATCATGAACCAGAACCAGTCTCGACACTGGCGTTATGCCACAAATGCATCGTCGTCATCCTCCTGCCTTTCACAGCTTCATTCGTCCTCATCTCTGCGGCAGTCTCTTCCCACGCACAAGATGACAGTGCGGCCGCTGCATGCATCCAGGCTGCGACTTGCTGTGAGGCAATCCAGGATCGCGCTAAAGGCCGGGATTCCTTTTTGTCCAATCAGAAGCAACGGCGTCGCGATTTCGCGTGCAACGATGGTATTTTTAAACTATTTCACACTTTTATACTTGCTTTTTGTATGTAAAATAAAATAGGCGTATTAAATACGCCAGTGATGAGTCACGCCGCAGTCGCGCAACTGTCCCATCGATGTCGGAGGTCTGCATCCTCAAGGGCCCGGACGACTTTAGCCGCTGGTGGAGCTCCGGGTCCCAGGACTACCAGCTCTACCTCGGCGTCGTCCTCCTCTTCTTCTCGCTCGTCATCGCGCTGCCCATGGCCAAGTTCGGGCTCTTCCTCCTGCGCTACGTGACCGGCGACGTCTACCTGTAGCCGCCTGCATATGCCACGCGCGCTCACGCATGCCTGTAGGAAGCCGGACGAAGCGCACGAGATGCTGCTGTGGGAGACGCACTGGCTGCTGCGCGTGGGCCTCTTTTGCTGGGCGCTCCAGGTCGTCGGGCTCACGTCGCTCCTGTGCCAATGGCCGCTCTGGGTCTTTGGCGTGCCATTGCTGCTATGGGTCAACGCGGTCGGCAACGTCTACCGCCTCATCACGGTGCGCAAGGGCTCGGCCAAGACGCTCCTCCACGAAGGCGTGACGGTGCGATGAACCATGGTGATGGGACGCCTCTCTCACAAACTGTGTCGATGTAGGTGCTCAAGATCCTCGTGCTCGTGATCTTGTTTTACTTTATCTACATCCTCGTCTTTCCTGGCATTGCCGAAAACATCATCCGCGCCTTCTTTACGGGCTTTTGCTCGCTCGTCGCGCTCGCCACGGTCCCCGTCGTCCGCAACGTCACGGGCTCGCAGTTCATTTTGTTCAACCACGCGCTGCGCCAGCGCCTCCACGTGTACATGGCGTCGACGCCGCCCGGAATCG
>NW_012156427.1:306479-311276 GCF_000151545.1 Saprolegnia parasitica CBS 223.65
CATCACGACCTGCGACGCATACTCCAAGACGTATGTGCCGGCCGGGAAGGCGCTCACGACGCCGCTGGTGGTGTTTGCAGAAAACACGCCCGAGGCCGACGAGCCGCGCTGGCCGCTCCGGCTCCGCATCCGACTGCCGCCGACGCTGCACGTGGCAGCGGTCCGCCGCTTCCTTCAAGACGTCGACCGTCGGCTGCGCAAAGCGGACGAGCGCGCGGCGCTGCACCCGCACCGGAACGCGATGTTTGCAGCGACGGCCGCAGCCCCGATGCTGCTGCGCAAGCAGCCGCCGCCCACACGGTATGGTCTTGTATGCATACTACTACATACAATCAGGTGCTATTGCTAGGGAAGAAGACCGGCTCTGCGTGTCGATCGAAGGCCGCTGGGTCGTCCACGTCTTTGGCGACATTGCGGCCAAGTCGCGCGAGGTGTTTCGCGATCGACTCTCGCAGGTGCGACGACCCATGATTGACGTTCGGATGGCACCGTCTTATGTGTAGAAGGTCCAGCTGATGATGAGCATTGTCGAATCGCATGCGCTCACGGCCAACGTCGAGCAGGCGTGAACAACGATCTGCCCAGACAAGACACTATTTATTCTCCCACCACCGAGCACGACGTGGTATCAACTTATCAAAATATAACAAAACTGCACTGGCGTTGCCCTTGTCGTTGGGCACGGTAATGTTGAGCGAAACGAGTGTCGATAATCGTGGCATGTGGCAGCGCCATCATACGCGCGGTCTCGAGCTTGATCTTGCGCAGCGCCGGACTCGGCGACAGAAATTACTCGCATGACCTGCGTCACGTCGACCGGTGCGACAGGGCCAACTGTTTCTCATCGATCAGAAAGCTTGTGAACCACATTGACACTGCATGCCGCAACACTGCATACATTCAAAACGTTGTGTCTCGGTGTCCTACTGGACCATGGCGTCGGTGATGACCTGTGGTAGTTGCTGGCCATGGATGAGCTCCAACGTAAACGTGTTCGGCTCCTGGGTCGACACGGGTAGCTCCACGAGAGCAAGCGGACCTGCGTCGATGAACTCCTGTGCTTTTCCTGGAAGGCTCACAAACAGGCGAAGGGGGAAGCGATTGGGGAGCGGGTTGGCCGCGGGTGACTTGCCGACACGCACGGCGCTCCCCAAGCGTTCTTTCAAGAGGTCGGTCGCCTCGATGTCCTAGACAAAACGACTAGTGAGTCGAGGGTATTTCACGAAACGTGCGCACGGGAACGGGCCAGTAGAGTCGAATCTTGCCGTCGTCAACTCGCTCCACACAGGGCTCGCTACAAGGATACCGTTCAAGCACTGGCGCGATCACGGTGCATCCATCTTACGTCTTGGGTCTTGGGACGGGCAAATCGAGAGGAAGGAGAAGCACGGTGGCAGTTGCCATCACGATGCTCGTCGCAGTGGACACCTCGGCCCAGACGGGGCCAAAGCGCCCGAGCCAACGTTCGAGCTCATTCCGACCGGGAGGGCTCAAACGCTTTCCAAAGCTTCCACTGAGCGCGCCGAGCAAGGTCGTAGAGTTGTCGGGCTGGTTCGTCTCGAATACGGCGAGCGTAGACGCGAGCTATGTCATCCAGACAACTGAGCACCGAAACAAGCTAACGCGCACGTACGTTGTTGTCGGCGTCGTCTCCTTCGTCCTCGTGAACGAACGGGCCTTCGTGCTTCTTCATGTCCCCGTCCTTGTCGCCGAGTCTACAAGTATCGATCAACCTCAGGTTGTGCCGTGAGAGCGCATACAGTGCTTGCGAGGAGCTGCCGCGGTTGAGACCACCGCGAATGGAGGCGCTACGAGCAGCCTGGTGAGCGAGCTTTTGGCAGCGGACAATGAACCTACCTCAACGCAATGAGCTTGGTGTGGCGGTGCTCCTCGTCGTCCGACGAGTTGGGATCCGTGCTCATGTCGTCGTCAACCGAAATAACGTTCTGCCCCAGCGATCCCAATCGTGGCAAGCCGTGCGCTCTTAGATTCGACCGTTGCACATCGCAAATTCGTTTCTGGAGGTAAGCCGTTTTCACGTCCGCCGACTTGCGAAGGGGCGCCAACGACGTGGTCAAGACCAGGCTGGGTTGGATCGCCGGCTCGAGACTCTGGTTCCGGTCGATGATCGTCAAATCTGGTCAGGCAGCGTCGCGCTTGTACTTTTGCTTCGTGCAATGGAGCCACATGGACCATGTCATGAGTGCTTGCTATTAAACTAATATGAAACGGAGACGAGCGCTTCAGGTATAGTAGACGTACGCCAGGTGCAAGAGCAGCGCCGCAAAAAGCGTATCTAGTACCAAAGATCTAGTACACCTCATCGAAACCAGAAACCGCGTAGACTTCATACCTCAGCGTCGTTAGATATATGCTTTGGTGGAGGTTTCTGGGATTGGCACTTGCCGGAACGGCTGCAAGTGAGGCGTAGCATGCTCGTCTGGGTCGTTCTGCTTGAGATTTCTTGCTCTCTGCGGTCCGATGCTTTGAGCGCCGAGCTAGCGACGCAAGGCCCGCCTCCGCTGCATCCGATCGTTCGCGCTGCGGCCTCGGTACCGTCTCGATCGACCACGTTCTTATCCTGCTTGTAGCCGCGGATCCAGCCGATCGCACGCTCGACAATGCCCTCGACCATGCTCGTTGAGCGCTTGCACGCTCGGATGCGGCGAGCGGCAGCTCGAGCAAGAGCAGCTGCTGCACCGCGTCGACCTCCTAAACGAGCAACGACCAAGTCGCAACACGAAAAGCTCGTATTGCGGTACTAGTACGGTATGTCGTCGCAGGCCGACGAACCAGTCTTTGACTGTGTGCCATCGCTGCGATCCTTGACTGTGGCTTCGAGTAGCACCCCGCTCTTGGCGCACTCGGCTTATAAGTGACAGCCATCTAGGCCGACGACGGACTTGACCGCAAAGATGACGTCGTCGGCGCCATAGATCTTTTGGTACACGGCGCGCGCCTTCTCGTCGATCGACGCCTCGAGCGGGTAGAAGGATTCAAAGTGGTTGATGGGCGCGGCGCAGGCCTTGACGACGGCCTCGGCGAGCTGGACAGCCCCCGAGGGCCCTGCATTTCTTTTTTGAGCACGTGTCGTTGCCGGTATTGTCCCAGTGGTTGCACTCGACGGCGGCGACCGCACCAGCCTCGATGGCAAATATTGTCCGCCACTGGTATACGTGCAGCCCCGATACGATGGTGTATCAGGACGCTGCTCCCTTGGTGGTGCAGTGGCCTGTCGTAGATCGTGCGTCTGACGTCTCGATGCTCGCCGCGAACAACAGTTCGTGCGATGGCGCAATTATTCTGGGCATCCAACGCTTCTTAAAACGTCCTCGATGGCTAGTTTGGCGTGGATGCCGGACGACGACAACATTTTCACGTGTCCGATCACGGCTTTGGCTTTGGCACTCGCGACGCAGGATTTTCCTACTCCTGCGTCGCTATCGCAATTACCCGAGGTCGCTTGTGGGGAATCCGATGCTATCACAGACGACATCTCTCTCTTTGAGGTGTTGCTCGTCACGACGTTGTAGACGCTGCAGACGAAACTGGTGGAGATCTCGACGCAGATCAATGCCCTCGAGGCCGAGCACATGGCATTGCTCAAGCGAGCCAAGATCTGCAACCTCCAGCTCGCCAACGGGTTGCGTGAGCGAGGTCGAGAGCAGGGGTCGAGGAATTGGGTCGAGGCCATCCTCAAAGCCGTGCTCGAGGTTGTCTCTGCCGGCGCTTATCTCGGTAGACTGAATATATACCTCACAGCGCGTAGACGCCCAACGTAAACGCAATGGCCTTTTCTGCCGCTACGGCCCCTATCAACCCATAGCTGCCAGCGGTTTCCATCCAAGGACCTCTTGGCCGCACGAGCTTAGTTTTACCGTTCACAGTCGAGAGGACGTCCGCTTGCGACCACCCTGCCGTACGCCCGACGTCATGGAGCGCACTTTGAGGCGTGAACAATGCTCGAGGTTGCTGTCATTCTCTTCTCCAAGCATTGCTGCGTTTCGCCTTTGCCGTGCTCGTATGTCCTACACGACTAAACTAGAGGCCTACTGAGAGTATGAATGAGGCAAAGCCGTGCAAAGCATTGGCGCTTTTTCCCAGTCGGTATTAACCAGTCTCACAAACTCGAGTCTCCGCGCTTGCAGCATGAACAGGGAACGAACGTGGCAAGGTGGCGATCACAATTTGCTTTTTAACTCTTAAAGAGCAATGCTATCTGTGCGTTGTTGACCATTGCTCGCGTTATAAGACCGCAGTAGCGGCGTAGCGTGGTCTGCTCTGCTCCCCAAAGTGTCTTCTGTCAATGTGCCAAGTATGGGCGATTTCATTTCAAACGCGAGATTGGCGGCCGAGTTGCGTCGGCTCGCGGGCGGTGGTTTAAAAATGGCACTCCGCTCTTATTTGCGGCATGTGCCATAAATAGATCTTGGATCGCGCCTCGTATTCCGCTGCACGGCTCGGACGGCGACGCGACCTCTCTCTTCGCACTCTCCACGGCGTCCTCTATCCCTGTGTCAAGTCTCGGCGATTGCATGTTCCAACACAATGTGGTCGCTTTGCAACCGGGTGGCGCGGGCCAAGAGAAAAAATGAAAAAAATGAAAAAATGAAAAAAAGTGTTCCGTACACTTGGTGTTGAGTGGTGCTTCTCCGCACAACCTAGCCTGTAAGAGCCACAAGACTGTAGAATGGAAACCATTCGAGAATTGTGTTTGCTGATTACAAGGACGTCGGGTCGTACCAAGCAAAGACACCGAATTTCAACCGCCAGTGTACGAAGCACGCCGGAAGTGTT
>NW_012156427.1:311376-322930 GCF_000151545.1 Saprolegnia parasitica CBS 223.65
AACGTTTGACAATGTCCAAACGGTCTTTGGTTGTTCAAACCAAAAACGTCCTGGATATCCCCGGAAGGATGCCAGCCATAGCACTCCACGTGGATCTCGTCCTGATATAGCTACGATCTGGATCTGAAATCAGGTCGTTTCGTGTACCCACGTGTGCTTTGCAGAAGACGGCAAGTCGGCCAATGGTCGTCCGGGCAAGCTTCTATGCTTTCTGGAAGGTCCTCCGCAACGCATAATGACGTGGCACCCGCATTGGTCACATAGACTGTACGTGGCAGCGTGCAAGGACCGCCGCCGAGAAGCAAGTATACCGGGCGATTCGTACACGATGGCGCGGTACTACGCTCTTGGAGCCAGTCGAAGAGCTTCGAGTGTACGCAGCATCCAAGCTCCTCTGCAAAAAAGAGCAAACAGATATTCAAGAGACCTGTATTTTTCATCAGCACAGGTTCAAAAGCTGCTGCAAAATGTCCCGCAGCTGGTACATATGCCTTGACAAACGTCGTCTGGAGTTGCGCCAAGAAAATCTGGAGCGCGACGCCACTCGTGATGACCAAGATCTCGAGCCTCAGAGACTCGGAGCCTTGACGTAGCTGAGGGAGCGACCCTAAAATAGGCGGTGATGTTGATGGGTCTGGAGGCACGCCAGCTGCACACGCTCGCCGAGACCGCCCGCAGCATCTGGCGGGCCACGGGCGTACTGCTCACTCGAGCGTGCTGGTACGCAGAAACGCTTCGAGGCCCTTGCCCAAGACATGCGCGCAATGACGAGGTGTCAAGGTCTTCGTTACATGATGTAAAGAGAAGCCTTGGTACGTCTTTTGTGCTTTTGCACATGCTGCACATTGGCCGGTGCTACGAGATTCACGACAACGTCCAACGAGTCCAGGGCGGTGGTTTTCCCATACCGGCGGTCGTCCTTCTGAGCGGCGCCGCGCTCGCAACACGCCACGCCTATGCTTGCAAGGCCGTAGCGCCTTGCAGATCGTATGTGGTGGACTGTACGGTCCCACGGCGCGACAAGGTACCTGCCCATGGAAGTCGACGTCGTGGTCCGGAAGCCGGCGGACGGTCGCGCCCTCACGCCGTATCGGTGCGTCGCGGTGAGCACTCGTGCGATAACGCGGCGGCTCGTGCGTGCTGGCATGGGCAGGCGTGCGGCAAGCATCGGCGCAAGCATCGCGTCGATTAATACCTCGAGACAGGCATAATCGTCGGTGGCGAGGAGCGCATGCGCATGGTGACCGTCATGACGATGGCGGCAGGGGCCAAATGCAACAGTCAAATGCCGATGCTGGGCGGCCAAACCGGATACGCGTAGATTATCCGGTCCACGCGTTGGGTGCATGTGTCGGTTTAGCCGCTGTAGGCGACAGAAATGCTACCTGCAGCGCCATCGAGGCCGCGGCGCCACCGTAAACTGGTCTTGTCAAAGACCAGGGTCGTCGTCCTGGTCGTCGTCAGTCTCTGCGAACGTCGAAAGTGCTTTGATTCATGAGCGGCGACGATGCGCACACTATATCCCGATCGTGCACCAGCCGTTTTTTATGCACCAAAGGGCAAGATTCGATCCCCAGCCACTTTTGAGCGATGGCCCGGCAACCAGCGCCGTCGGCCAAGGATCGCAAGACAGGCCAACTCAACGCGCCTCGCCGCGGCGTCAAGCTTTGCGTTGACAGTGCGCGCGACGTCGTCCCACGTCACCGTGGCGGGCTTTGGTACAGCCATGTCGTGGAGCAGAGAAATCACGTCCGCGGTCCATCCACGGCTGTTGTACTGCTGCTGCTTCGCCGCGGTGTCAAGGCGGGCCGGCCCACGGCGGCGCCCGCGGAGGAAGCACCGGCCGTCGTTTTGGGATCGTGCGGCGAAGCAGCAGCAGTACAATAGCCGTGGATGGACCGCGGACGTGCTTTCTCAGCTCCACGACATGGCTGTACCAAAGCCCGCCACGGTGACATGGGACGACGTCGCGCGCGCTGTCAACGCAAAGCTTGCAGCCAAGACCGAAAAGGCTACGGCGGAGAACGTGCGGCGCTTTGTCGAGCCACTCGTGGCGAAAGCGGTCTTGTATCGCGATGCGCAGCGGCGTGCGAGCGAGCGGCAACGGACAGCTGTCGCTGGGACGCTTCGCGTGCTCCCGAACGTTTTTGACATGGTGGCACGGGCAACGGAAGAGCGCAAGAAGCAGACGACGCCCGTCGAGAAACACATTTGGCATCGCGTGTTTCGCCAGCGCGCCGCCGCTGCCGGCTGGAGCGAGGGAGCTTTTGACCTGCTGTACGCCATTGCCGTGCCAAAGCCCGACACGACTCCATGGTGCGACGTCGCGCTCGTCATGAAAAAGAAGCTCGAGAGTGTCTCGCCCGCGGTGGTCAAGACGACTTCCCCGCTTCTGCGCGTCTCCAACCTCAAAATATACGTGCAGACGGCGATCGATTATCAACAAGCTGCGCTCAAGCAGCAACTGGCGGCAAGCGACGCGACTCGTCGCAACTCAGGACCCGACGCAACGTTCCTTGTCGCCGAAGACGTCTGCCCTACGCACCCACCGCATGCGCATCTCCCCAAGGCACTTGGAGCATCGACGACGACCAAGACGACGACGTGCCCAGAAACATGGCCGACGATCCCGTCACCGAGTCGGACAACACATGTGGTGCTGACGGCAGCGCCCACGAAGTCATTGATCTCAGCGAAGACAACGATGATCAAGTCGTCGATTGGAACGAGGACATCGCCAGCGACGTTGAAGCTGTCGACGACGGCAGCATCTATTCGTACTCGCTCGATGACGTGGCCATCGACGACGAGGACCTCAGTGGACATGTCGAGGTTGACAAAAGCGTTGTCCCGGTGCCCATGATAGAGCGTGGGCCGAACTGCGCTCGGCAGTGTGTATCGTGGGAGTACGCATGGAAGGCCGGTAGAAAACCAAGGTCTAGTTCTGGTAAACCATTGATCTACATCGTTTGATACGTATGAAACGACACGACTACTTATGTATGTCTGGAGTTTCCCGTCTGTGCTTGGATCTTGGGTAGTCGCAGATGACCGAGTGGGACACGACGTCGAATGATGATAATATGAATGTGGGAAGGTGCGGGGACTGCACACTGACGGATGTGCGGTTCTCGAGGATGAGTGGTTGACCGTCGAGGTCAACTACAAGAAGCCTCACTTTTAAGAAGTGCACTAGTACCGGCCTGCAGTTTGCTGTGCCTTTCCGAGTGTCTTCCAGAGCTGCGAGGACAGTAGATTCTCTTAGGTTATGAGCCCAACGAAACCACTCGAGAAGGGGCAGAAGCTCATGCACGACGTCGACGTTCTGCTCGAGGAGATTCTCGAGGAACGTCGGGATGTCGCCAAGACCATTGAAGAAAGAGAGAAGGAATGCGCGAGTGACGAAGAGAAGATCAAAAGTCAGGGAACCCCACCCAAGCGGGGCGGTGGGACCCTGAGCCACAAGACGCCGAAAGGCAGATCGAAGAAGGATGGGGGCTCACCCAAGCGGGGCGGTGGGTCCCCGAGCAAGAAGGTCCACGCGCAGAAGAAGAAAACAAAGAAGAAGTCGAGCGAAGCTTATGGCGGCAGTGGCGACGGCGGCGACAGTAGCAGCAGCAGCAGCAGTAGCAGCAGCAGCAACAGCTCGAATGAGCCGCCAAGTAACTCGAGCGGTGACGACAGCTCGAGCTCCAGCGACAATGGTCAACGTTACAAAGCGAGCGGTCGACTCGCTCCGCCAGACAAGATCCCGAAATTCGATGGCACCGATTTTGGTAGCTACAGCGCGGACGTGAAGTCTGTGCTCGCGCAGCAAGAGATCTGGGACATTGTCTCGGGCGATCGCAAGAAGCCAAGTCGGCGCAAGAAGCCGGTCAAATACAAGGATTATATGCGCGGCATGTTGAAGGCCAAGTCGGTCATCACGACGTCTCTTGATGTGACGAACAAGAGAGAGACGAGCACGTTCAAGACTGCCAAAGAGATGTGGGACTATCTGCTGCAGAAGTACGTGCGCAGAGAGATCACCAACTCGGCCAAGGTCAAGGGCGAGCTTCACAAAGCCGAGTTCGACCCACGTCGGATGACGATGGACGAGTACCTCACGACGTACAAGATGCTCGAGAAGCGGTTGCACGACATTGGACGACCAATGCAGCCGGAAGAAAGCAAGGAGATGCTCATCATCCACACGAGTGCGTACATCGACATTGGCCTGCGCTACAACGGAAAGGCGGCCAAGCGTGCGTCACCGAACGACTACATAACGTACCTGCGTGCGCAGTACGAGATCGACAAGCACAAGTGGGGTGAGCCCGTACCAGTGGCCTCAGGGAAGACGTCGATGGTCGAGCACGAGCCTGTGGCGTCGATCAACTATGCAGACCAGATGGCCGAGCTGATCAACTTTGTGCGTGCGAGCCCCAAGAACAAGCGCAAGTTCAAGGGGCTCTCGCACATCACGTGTTACAACTGCCAGCAGACGGGCCACTACCAGTCGACGTGCAAGAACAAGAAGAAGGCCCGATTTGCCCAAGAAGACGACACCAAACCTTTTGTCAAGGAGAAGGGTGAAGGCAAGCCGGGTCATCGAGGTATCAAGACCGAGAGCGAAGCCAGTTTGTACGCCGTTCTCAGCCCAGGCACTGAGTCTCACGAAGACGACGGGGTCATTGAATTCATCCTCGACACGGGTGCGACGGCCAACGTTTGTAACATTGCCCGTGCGTTCAAGTCGTTTTTGCCGGGGCTCGTCAAGGTTGCATGGATCAACGGCCAGGAGTCGGTCCAGCGACATAATGGTTTGGCTGTCTTCGAGTTTTGCAACAGCAACGACGACAAGAACGTCGGCATGGAGCTGCCGATGAACTTTGACGAGAACTCGACGGTCAACTTGCTCAGTCTCACGCGTTTGCGCGAGGACCACGGGATGCTGGCTGCGTTCTCGGCGGACAACAAGGTGATCTGGGTCCAGAACGACGACATTTGTCTCATCTTTACACTCGTCAATGGCATGCATCGAATGCGTGCCAAGGTTGTCGATCATGCGGCGCCTCCATTTGTTTGCTACCAGAGCGACGCCAGCAAGGCACGGACCTCGCATCTTCGCATTTGGCACAACCGACTTGCTCATGCGTCCATGGACGTCGTCAAGCAGATGGCCAAGGACAACGTCGTGGAAGGCATGACGCTCGGCGCGTCGGACTATGCTAACAGCGACTGCTGTGTGTCGTGCACGATGGGCAAGATGAAGCGTATGAGTTTCAACACGGCGCCAACTCGGACAACGGTTCCTTTCCGGAAGCTCATCATGCACATCGGCTTCATGGGCGAAGTTGTTACGCCAGGTGGCAAGACGTGCTACTTGGGTGCCGTCGACGAGGGGTCGCGCTTTGTCTTTGTCGAGACGATGCTTCAGAAAGGCGACGCTACGGACGAGGCGATCAAGCTTGTGCGCACGATTGAACGCTTCTACAACATCAAGATCGCGATTATATCGACGGACTACGACAAGATGTTTGCGAACGCCAAGATTGACAAGCTGTGCAAGGTGGGCATCACGCAGCAGCTCAGCCACCCGTACTGTCCCGAGGAGGTGTGTCTTGTGGAGAAGCTCAACTACGTCCTGCTCAACAAGGTGCGCACTGTACTTCAAGCCTCGGGCATGCCAGAAGAGCTCTGGGGCGAGGCGATCAAGTATGTCGCCTACACGATCAACCGCACGAGCTCCAAGGCACTGGATGGCAAGACGCCGTACGCTGTGGTGCATGGGAACGTCCCTGACATCTCGTACCTCAAGCCCTTTGGCTGTTTGGCGCTCAAGTTTGTGGAGAAGAAGTACCGTGCAGGTCGGAAGCTTGCACCTCGAGCGATGCCGTGTCTCATGATGGGTTACGACGGCGAGACGCGTGGCTACCGCCTTCTCGGACTGCGGGATGGCAAGATCTACCTCGCGCGGTCAAAGATGATCAAGTTCCACGAGGATCAGACGGTCGAGAACACGTACGTGTCGAGACTGCTTCAAATCGTGAGCGGGAAGACCAAGGACACGTTGCCGTGCAAGATTCCGTTCATGACGTTGCCAGTGGTTGATGTACCTGACACGTACGTCCCACTTGCAAGCAGCGACGACCTCCAGAAGTTTTTCGATCGCATGAACGACGGTGATTTCGGCAGCTCGAACGCGCCATCGTCGGACTCGTCGAAGACATTGCCAAAGATCTTGTCGAAGCCGATCATCAAGGCCAGCTCAGCACCGGCCTCCTCGTCTTCAGATACAGATGAGGTGAACGGCAACGGCAAGCGTACTCGCAAGCAGCGCCAAGAAGCGAACAAGCGAGGAAAGGGCAAGATCATTGAGTATGTGCGTACCAACAAGCGCCCGCAGCGCAGCGCGAAGAAGGTGGCGTATGCAGCGAAGTGTTACATCCTCCTCGAAGACTACGACAACGATGACACCCCAACGTCGTACAAGGAAGCGATCAAGTCGCGCAATGAGGCCAAGTGGAAGGAAGCGATGCAAACTGAGATCGACGGACTCTACGAGAGCGCGACATGGAGACTCGTACGACGTCCACAAGGTCGCAAGGTTCTCGGCAACAAGTGGGTCTTCAAGGTCAAGGTCGACCGCGTTGGTAAGCGTCGCTTCAAGGGTCGCGTGGTCATAAAGGGCTACGAACAAGTGCACGGCGTGGATTTTGACGAGACGTACGCCCCCGTCGTGCGCTTTGAGACGCTTCGTGCGATCCTTCTCTACGCCGCGATGCGAGGATGGAAGATGCGTCAGTACGATTTTGTCACGGCGTTTCTCAACGCTTCGCTGGAAGGCGACGAAGACGTCTACATGGACCAACCCGAGGGCTTTGTGACGATCGGCAAGGAAGATTGGGTTTGTCTTCTGCTCAAGACGCTCTACGGTCTTCACCAAGCACCGCGCAAATGGAACTCGATGTTTCATGAGTTCATGCTCGAGCACGGCTTCAAGCGCAACGCCAAGGATTATGGCTTGTACACGAAGAAGGTGGTGGGCAAGGACGGGCAACCCGACGTCCTCTTCGTGACGATCTACGTCGACGACATGATCATCCTCGGCGAGGACGAATTTGCGCTGCCGATTGAGCGTGCGTTCATTGATCGCTTCAAAATCAAGTCGATGGGCGATCTCAAGTACCTTCTCGGCATTGAAATTGACTACGTGCCGGGTCATGCTCTGTGCTTCTCGCAGACCAAGTTCATCGACCAGATCATCTCCAAGTTTGGCAGCGTCAACATGAATTCTGTGACGACGCCGCAAGTGCTCGGGCAAGAGCCAGAAGGAAACCCGAACTCAACGGAGGTGGCGATGCAACACTTCCCGTACCGCAACCTGGTGGGCGCTTTGCAGTATCTCGTGTCGGGCTCGAGGCCTGAGCTTGGCAACGCAGTACGTAACCTCGCCAGGTACCTCAACACGTATACCCCAGCTCACTGGAAGATGGCCATGCGCGTTGTGAAGTACCTTGTCGGGACGCGCACATTTGGCATCGTCTACGACCTCGAGGAGGCTTTGACGTACGATGACCTCAAGATTGAAGTGTGGGTCGACTCGGATTACGCCAACGACAAGACGAGCTACAAGGCCATCTCGGGGTACGTGACCAAGATCAACGGCCAGACGATCAACGCCAAGTGCGAGAAGCAAGGGGTCGTCTCGACAAGCACGTGCCACGCCGAGATCATCGCCGCGAGCACGGGGGCGCGTGACGCCGTGTGGACGGCACATATGCTCGAAGAGGCAGGCTTGAAGGCCGGCAACATCAACCTCTTCATTGACAACCACGGGGCGGCTTCTTTGTGTGAACATCCCGGGTCGCACAAGCGGTCCAAGCATATAGAGGTGCGCTACTTCAACGTCCGCGAGTACGTCGAGACGCTCGGGATGGTGATCAACACGGTGGCAAGCGAAGACAACGAGGCGGACATTCTCACGAAGCCGCTCGGCCAGAAGAAGTTTGAGATGTTCCGGGAAGACATGGGCATCATGGATGTCAAGAAGGTCCTCGACATGAACGACGTCTACCAAGTATGAAACGCCAAGAAGTCCCAAGTAGTCAGCGACCAAGGTTTACCCAAGATGGTATGAAACGACACGACTACTTATGTATGTCTGGAGTTTCCCGTCTGTGCTTGGATCTTGGGTAGTCGCAGATGACCGAGTGGGACACGACGTCGAATGATGATAATATGAATGTGGGAAGGTGCGGGGACTGCACACTGACGGATGTGCGGTTCTCGAGGATGAGTGGTTGACCGTCGAGGTCAACTACAAGAAGCCTCACTTTTAAGAAGTGCACTAGTACCGGCCTGCAGTTTGCTGTGCCTTTCCGAGTGTCTTCCAGAGCTGCGAGGACAGTAGATTCTCTTAATACGTTCTTTTATTCTAGCTCACTAAGATCGAGTCTCGAGGTCTTTCTGTGCGCATGTGACCATCGTCTTTGTTGCATTCGGTCGGCGGCCAACTCGTCCTCGGCCTTGGCACACATCGTAGCGTCGTATGGGACGTTGGCGCCTGGACGAGGCGGCTTCAACCTTGGCGCACGCTCTTGCCGGCAAACGTGCAAAGCGTCACGAGAGCTACCCATCTCGTTTTCGATGTCGTGGCGCGAGGCCATCTTTGCGAGCTACCGAGGCTCACGCTGCTCTTCAAAGGGTCGATGCGCACAGCGAGTGGGCAATGAATGAGCTCGAAACGGCGCCGGAGGAGTCTCGGTCTTGGACAAAAGATTCGCCGGCGTCCTCAGCCTTGCGCTTGGTCCGTGGCGGCGTCAGTTTCGGAGACGCCCCGAAAGTCCGTCGTCCAGAGCTTCGCACGCGTGCAGTGGCTCGAACCTCGTTCAATACAAAAAGCCACCTGGATCCTCTGTGAGACCCACGTGGCGAAAAGGACCGTGTACCTCGTGTCAGACGCGATCAAGCGGCGCGTCGATGCCACAAAGATCGAGGTCAGCGACACGTTCGCGTTGACGCCGCGGCCTCGGGCGCACGCGGCGAGACCTCGCAAGTACCAAGCGTGCGGGTCGTCGACGAGCACGGCCTCTACCAGACGGCTAGGGAAAAAGGTCGTAAAAATCATCCAAAAGACAAGCACTACAAAAATACGTACGGGGTTGCCGGCCGTGATCGTGGGGCCACCGCCGTGCGTCTTGAGCGCACGCACGGTCGCGACGAGCACGACGCACTGCGGGCGCAGGCCCAAGGAGCGGCACTTGATGTCGAAAAACCTTTCCATGCCAATGCCGGCGCCAAACCCGGTTTCGGCGCCACCCCACGAGCTTGAGCGCAATCTGGTCGGCAATGATCGACGAGTTGCCGTGGGCACTGTTGGCAAACGGCCCAGTGTGCACGAGCACCGGCGTCTGCTCCACCGCTTCAGTCCCTTCATGAGCGCCGTGAGCACACCGCCGACATGAGGTCGTCGGCCGTGACCGGGTCGCCCTTGCGGCGCATACCCACCACCTAGATGCAGCGATCAACATCATACTCCTTCCGCCGCGACGCATAGGGTCTACCATGCGGCCGAGGCGCTCGCACTTGTCATCGAGGCTCGTGGCCAGCGCCAAGACAGCCATAAGCTCGCTCGCGACCTACCCACATGATAACAACATTGTCATCGGAAAAATGTTGCAAGAACGGCCATGTACCGTAATGTCAAGCCGGTTTCACGTTCGTCGGTCGGTGCCTTGCCAGTGGCGATGCCACAGAGGAAGCGGTCGCACGAATTCAAGACGCGGTTCCTACATCGTGCGTCGATAGCTGCATATATCGCCAGTAGGACAGGAGCGCCTACCACGTGCGCGTCGCCGGGTCGATGTCGAGGCGGGCAACGCGACTGATCTCGTCCTCCGTGAGCTCGGACGGGTTCGTCTTGTCGATTCCAAGCTTGCGAAGGCGGCGCAGCATCGCGGGCGCAGAGACGCGGGTACTGTCCGTCTTGGGCGGACAGAGACGGTTGAAGAGCGCCTGGTATATGTCGTTGTGAGGATTTCGAAGCGCTGCGACAGCGAGCGACATTGTTTTTCTGCGCCGACTCGTGTGAAACAGACGCGCGTCCATGCCCGCGGACAACTAGCATCGGCATAAGTCCTCAGCGAGCGTAGATGGCGCTACGTACGAGGTTGCTGACCGCCGTGAATGTCGCCCGTCACGTCGCAGCGTCAGCCCCGAGTGTCGAGAATCTCGACACTCGTCCATGGGCACGGCTTGGGCGCAGCCGCCGCCGGCGGCGCTACCCTACACGCTAGTGAGCACTGAGCACGCGGCCGGTAATGATACGCACATCTTGATGCCAATCGAGCGGTTGACTGCCTCGTGCGAGCAGCAAAGCACGCTGCGGAAGGTGGTCGAGGTTGTAAGCATGCGGCTCGATGCTATCAGACGTCGCGCGCGCTCCAAGCTCGATGCGCAGCTTCGTGTGCCCCTTCGGCCGCAGCGTTTTGGCTCGTCGTCGCCGTGGCGATCAATTTGGAATTGCCGCTGACTGGCATCCGGATAATGTCCGGAGAATTAGTCGAGGGTTGCGTGAGCGAGGTCGAGAGCAGGGGTCGAGGAATTGGGTCGAGGCCATCCTCAAAGCCGTGCTCGAGGTTGTCTCTGCCGGCGCTTATCTCGGTAGACTGAATATATACCTCACAGCGCGTAGACGCCCAACGTAAACGCAATGGCCTTTTCTGCCGCTACGGCCCCTATCAACCCATAGCTGCCAGCGGTTTCCATCCAAGGACCTCTTGGCCGCACGAGCTTAGTTTTACCGTTCACAGTCGAGAGGACATCCGCTTGCGACCACCCTGCCGTACGCCCGACGTCATGGAGCGCACTTTGCGGCGTGAACAATGCTCGAGGTTGCTGTCATTCTCTTCTCCAAGCACTGCTGCGTTTCGTGCTCGTATGTCCTACACGACTAAACTAAAGGCCTGCTGGATGAGGCAAAGCCGTGCAAAGCATTGGCGCTTTTTCCCAGTTGATAACGAGTCTCACGAACTCGAGTCTGCGCGCTTGCAGCATGAACTGCGAACAAACGTGGCAGGTGGCGATCACAATATGCATGGCAATTTGCTTTTAACGCTTAAGATATAAAGAGCAATGCTATCTGTGCGTTGTTGACCATTGCTCGCGTTATAAGACCGCAGTAGCGGCGTAGCGTGGTCTGCTCTGCTCCCCAAAGTGTCTTCTGTCAATGTGCCAAGTATGGGCGATTTCATTTCAAACGCGAGATTGGCGGCCGAGTTGCGTCGGCTCGCGGGCGGTGGTTTAAAAATGGCACTCCGCTCTTATTTGCGGCATGTGCCATAAATAGATCTTGGATCGCGCCTCGTATTCCGCTGCACGGCTCGGACGGCGACGCGACCTCTCTCTTCGCACTCTCCACGGCGTCCTCTATCCCTGTGTCAAGTCTCGGCGATTGCATGTTCCAACACAATTGTGGTCGCTCTGCAACCGGGTGGCGCGGGCCAAGAGAAAAAATGAAAAAAATGAAAAAATGAAAAAAAGTGTTCCGTACACTTGGTGTTGAGTGGTG